>NC_029781.3:21958443-21958700 GCF_000817695.3 Arachis duranensis
AAGAGTTAGAAAAATTAATAGAATCTCTAGAAAATAGTGATGACTCGATGATAGAATTTGCAGAAATTCTAAGATAAATACTGAAGTATACAAAGATTGAAAGACCAGAAAACAAAATAAATAGAAAAAGGGCGAAAAAATTAAAAAGTAAAATAAAGGAATATAAAAGGGAATTAAATAATCTTCAGTTCGAAATTAATGACCATATAATAAAAAGGATAGAAATAAGAACAAATATAAACAAGTTGGAGCTAAAC
>NC_029781.3:21958747-21967732 GCF_000817695.3 Arachis duranensis
AATATATAAATGCCTGGAACACCATATTATGACTTAAAAGAATTAAAGCTGTTGAAAGAAAAAATGGAGAATGAAGTTGAAAAATTAAAAAGATATTTAGAAACAACAGAAAGTGTAGAAATAAAAGAAGTTTTTGAGGATTTGAAAAATTATATTAAAGAAAAAGACAAACAGATAAAAGATTTTATATACAATAATCCATGCAAAAAAGAATATTATAAACTAAAACAAGATTAAATCAGAATTAGTAATAGTAGAAATGGTCAATACTTTCGATTATGAAATTGCAAATTATAAGGCACCACCAACCGAATCTATACAAACTACAAACTTATTCGAAGCAAAATACGAAGAGTTAATAGAAATTTCGAAAAAGAAATTACAGGAAAAATCGATCGACTTTTAAAAATTGGTATCAGAGCCAAAGTTAATGATTAAGGGTAACACTTTTTCTTTAAACAACACTTTTAATGACACGCTTTTTCAGCCATAAAAAGACAAAAATCTGTACATATTCATCTTTACACTAGATGGACCCATACATAAATATATATGTGTTCGATAATTATAATAGACAGAACGCAAATTACTTTAGAAAATTTATTTTATCTTTTCCTATCTTTTCATCTTCTCATCTCAATTCCTTTATGATCTTTTTTCTTATATCTGAATCTTTTTTTCCAAAAAAAAATTATAAAATTCTAATTTAATACAAATTCAAACAAATTGACAAAACAAGAAATTAGAATTTCTCAAACTCGTGTCCTATTTATAAAGTATCACCTTCATAATAAAAAATTTAGAAAACCTAAATTAAAGAATAGATCAATTTTAAATGTAATAAAACAAAGAAAAAATATGAAGAAGAAAATGGATGATAAAACAAAGGCCTGAATTCTAATTTAATTTGAGTGATTTGTAAATTAGAGATTAGAAAAGATAGAGTAGTCAGCAGGGAGTTAGAATTCGAGAGAGCGAACAGAGAACAAAGAAAGAGCATAGTGACAAACATAGAGCAAAAAAAGACTACAAGGAAAAAGGGAGAACATAAAACACAAGGATGCAATGAACTATACTAGTAATAGAGGGAGAGGGTAATGGTAGAGAGAGAGAGAGAGAGATGGAAAGAAAGAGAGTGGTAAAAAGAGGGGTTAGAGTTAAGATAAAATTGATAATTTAGAAAAGTAATTTGAGATAATTATCAAATTTGTGCCATATAAATTGTATTCCAACGTCTCAAACTTAAGGAAGAATATTGCAAACCAATTGTGGGCATGTGTAAATAAATGTGTAACAGTTTTTGCATCTCTGATGGGTACGGATACTAAACAAACATTATCTCGTTTCTTTATTGTGAATTTCATCACTCATTTTTTCACCAAAATTAGTCATAAAAATTTTGAATTTAAATAATTTGATACTCGATCAATTTTTATTCTCTTTAAGTTTAAAAAAATACGCTTATCTAATAACGATTAGTCCATTTGTCACTTTAAAGAAGGACTAATTTATCTTATATATATAGTTGATATTTTTTAAATTTAATTGTCTTATAATAAAATTAAGAACTTATTTATGTAACACATGTATGTATATTAAAATTTTGATTAAAAATAATTAAGCCACTAATATATATCTACGAAAATAATTCTCAAAAATTTTTTATAAATAAAATTTATTGAATACCAAAATATTCGATCTAAAATTTTGTAGACATCAATTTAAATATTTACTCAGCTATCAACTTGCTTTTTTTTTTTTTTTCTAAATTATCCTGAATGTGCTTAGGGTGACATAGCAGACTTTTGGTTCGGAAAACTTCGTTTTCTTTAACTTTTGGCAACTAACACATGACTTCTAACTGATCTACATATAACTAACATTAATTAGAAAGAAAGAAATCATATGTTTACCTTACATAATCATGGGACACATGTACAAACATAATCCTTTAATTAAAACTATTATGATGATGAAATAACTCATAAAAATATCCAATTTTTTTCATCTTCCAAAGTTTTGTGTGACTAGAACTTTAGAACTGTCTTTTTTTGGGGTTCTGACGGTCTAATTTAAAATGATTTTTTTTATAAATAGGTATTTATTAATTTATATATATTGAAGAATATTATATGTATTATCTTTGTTTATATTCTCCACTTTTGGTATTAAAGATTCATAAAACTGAAAAAAGTAAAATGTTTATCTTTTATTACCAAATAAAGAAAAAAAGATAGATTTCTTACTTTTTAAAGGCTGAAATATCATATAAATACTATTAATAAGTTAGTTCAAGTAGTACATTCTTGATTTCTCTTAAGCAATATCTTATATTCAAATCATGTATATCTGGTTCGGCCATAATAGGAAGATAGTTGATCATTTCTTTAAAAGAATATTATAAATACTAATTTATTTTTATTTTGTAATTCAATATACGGGTTGGTGTTGATTTGTTACAAGAAACGAAATCAAAATCAACAAATATTTTTCGAAAAACAAAAAAGCTATACGTATCGATGATAATTAGTGGCTAAGAAAAGGGGGTTGAATTTTAGCACTTTTTTTTCGAGGAGTATTACTTTTATTTTTTTAACAAATTTCAGGAGATATTTTCACTTTTGTTTCGTAATAAGTTGAGAGATATTTTTGTTTTGTCTTGTAACAAGTTGAGAGACATTTGTCATTTCATCTCCTAAGAATCAGAAACAGAAAAGAAGCAGAGAAGAGAGAATCACATCAAGATGTATCTACCTAATTCTATCTGGGACAAATCCAGATTCTAACCCCAATCTGAATTTGACTTGGACTCAAACCAAGCTTTCAACAGCAAAGTGCTAACCCAACTTGAAAGGGAATCCCCACAGGATCATTAAACACAATAAAAATTGTGTAAAGAAACTTTGAGACATCTATGACTTTTTTTTCTAATTTTGATCACTGCCTTTTTCCTCTCACCGATTTTTTCTTACAAACCTCACCTTGTTTGCTTTTTTCACCATGAGACTCAGACAGACAAAACTAAGAAAAAGAAAACTAAATGAACATCATTGAAGGAGAAGAACTCAGAAAGCTTCAGGGTAGCTATGAGAACTCTGTGCTTTTCACTTACTCTCCTTGATCTCAACCTTTGGCTGTTCACCCTTAATATAGAAGGGAAAGCTTCCAAAGTTGAAATCCTAACCCAGCAACTTCTTCTCCTACCAAAGAGTAGCAGCGGCTTCATCAGAAGGGGTTGAGAAAACCGAGGCTGATACGTGAAAGCTTACCTCATTACTCTCATCCTTTTTTTTAAGCTTCTTCAATCTTGGCCATTGATCTTAACTTTGGCCCAATAATAAATTCTGATTGTTGATGAGCTTCTGACTCTGGACAGCTTCACGTATTCCATTTTTGCTTCTATCTACTTGAGACTCAGAGGCTATCTTCTTCTTTGATGCACAAAAACGAAAATGAACTTTTTACCAAGATAGATTTGCTTCATGAACCAAAGCCAACCTCTTCCTTTCTTAGTAACAAAATCTTGAAGTCTTTCTTCAAATCTTTTCTTCTGTATTAAAGATCTTTCTTAACCTTTCTTCATAGGCTTTTCTTCTGAGAATTTACAAATTTTCTTCTATCTTCTTCCTTGAAAGATTGATGTGATCGAAGCAGAGAGAGAGAAGATAGAAGGAAGAAAACTTTTGGTGGAAAAATTAATTGAAATTAAACCAAATTGAATTTCCACTTCCATTACCCAAGACATAAAGTAACGTGTAAGACTTTTGGTTACTAAGGAATAAAGTTAATTGAGTTGAGATTTGGGTTCCAGTAACCAAAACATGGAGCAACCGAAGCATGCTTTGAAGTCCGTGGGCCATTTCCTTCTTTTCTTTTGATTTGTCAAAATTAGTTCATGGGATACTGATTTGGGCTTGTCTTAATCTCAATATTCAGCCTCTTGATTAAGTTTTTGCACAAAACTAAATTAATTCATTGATCCCAGTGGGCTTGTAGAGCTTTTTGACCCATTATGGAAATTGATTTTCCCGTACACTAACAAAAATATTAAACAACCCATTGGAAGTAATTTAAACATTTAATAACATTTTAATAATTTTCTAATTCATTTTTTAATATTGTTTGATCATCATTTTAAGTAAATATAAGTTTTCCAAACTCAACAATCTCCCCTTTAATGACAAATATTATTAACCTAAATTGAAAGGATTAGGATAAAGAACTTCCCTTTGAAGATTTTTCGAAATCTCCCCCTTTCTTTTGTTTAGCTCCAACATGATGTGTGCCTGATAAACCAAAATTTTCGAGGAAGCAAACATTGTATACAAGCTCCAACAGGTTCCTAAAGATTAAAATTTAAACAATGGAACCTTTTAAAACCGAGCCAGTTTTT
The DNA here is from genome assembly GCF_000817695.3 of Arachis duranensis. Lineage (NCBI taxonomy): Eukaryota > Viridiplantae > Streptophyta > Magnoliopsida > Fabales > Fabaceae > Arachis > Arachis duranensis. The sequence continues at coordinate 21,963,141 of NC_029781.3, forward strand.
CACAAGAATATGCTTTTGAAACTTCTTAATTCCATAATCTAAACATCACATATATGCTTGAGCAAATAAATTTATCAATAATCAAGGCTCAAGCTTATGGTAATTAGTGGCTAAGAGAAAAAGAGGTTGAATCTTAGCCCTTTTTTACTGAATATTAATTTCTGACTTTAAGAGGAACTTCAGGAGATATTTCTGCTTTTTGTCTCGTGTTGAGTTGAGAGACACTTTTGTTTTGTCTTGTGATGAGTTGAGAGATATTTTTATTTTTGTTTCCTGATGAACAGAAATAGAGAAAGAGTAGAGAAGAGAGAATCACACCAAGAAGTATCCTGGTTCAGCTGCTAAGTGCAACCCAGCCTACATCCAGTCTCCATCACAACAATGATGGAATTTCACTATCTTTTACAAGATTACAAACACCAATTCTTTTCCTAGGATCTACCCAATCCTATCAGGGACAAACCAGATTCTACACCTAATCTGAATTTGACTAGGAATCAAAACCTAGCTTTCAACCGCAAAGTGCTAACCCAACTTGCAAACGAATTCCCACAGGATCATGAAACACAACATACAGATGTACAATGAAACTCTGAGACATCTATGGCTTTTTCTTTAATATTGATCACTGCCTTTTTCCTCTCGCTGGCTTTTTCTTACAAACCTCACCATGTTTGCCTTTTACCATGAGACCTAGACAGACAATACTAAGAAAAATAAAACAAAATGAACAACATTGAAGGAGAAGAACTCAGGAAGCTTGGGTAGCTATGAGAACTCTGTGCTTTTCACTTTCTCTCCTTGATCTCAACCCTTGGCCGTTCACCCTTATTATAGAAGGGGAAGCTTCCAATATTGAAACCGGTTCAACCAAGCAACTTCTTCTCCAACCCAAAAATAGCTCCGGTTTGGACTGAGAGAAGAGAGAGGGAAAACCAAAAACCAACATGCATGTACCTCTCTCAACCCTTTTCATCAAGCTTCTTAAATCTAAGCCTTTCATCTTGCCTTTGGTCCCAAAAATGAATTCTAACCCTTGATGAATCTATGACCCAAGAGTGCTTCTTTCCTTCATTTTTGCTTCTTCCTACGTGTATCTTGGCGGCTAGCATCCTTCTCTGATGAACAAAAATGGAAGTGAATTCTTGCAACTGAGATCTTCCTCTCTGATAGAGGCGGATCCTTTCCTTTCTTGGCATGAAAAATCTTGAAGCTCTTCTTCAAATTTTGCCTTCAATGGCAAAAATCTTACTTTTGTTTTTTTTAGATCTTCATCACTGAAGAGAGGTCTTCAATAGATAGCCTTTTTTCCTCATAGGCTTCTGATAACTTTTTCTTGCTTCTATCTTCTTCTCTGACAAATGATATGACCGAAAACAAAAAAAAAAAGAGGAGAGAGAAGAGACAAAGCATTCAATGTAATATTAAACCCAATTTAATTTTGAGTTTTGGTTACCTATGCATGCATTCAATTGAATTAAAATTTAAATTCTATTAACCAATGAAGTGAGTAACCGTAGAGTGCATGCTCCAATTCCTTCTTTCTTCTTTCAATTCGGACCAAAGAATTGTTGGATCAAAGGGAGGTATTATTTTGGGCTATTCACATATTTCTTGGCCCAATATGTTTACCCACTTGATTTAATATCATATTATTATAACTATGATCAAATTGGGCTTAATTTCAAATGGGCCATCAGGACATTACCTTTTATTTCCTGCACAAAGCCAGATCCATCAATAAATCAATTGGAAGCAAATAACAAATTAATAGTTTTTTAATTAATATTTTAATAATGTTTGATCATCAAATTTGATACAAGTTTTCTAAACTCAATAATCTCCCCGTTGATGACAAATATTATTAAAACTGAATTGAAAGGATTAGGATTAGAAAACTCCCTTTGATGATTTGGGGGAATCATCCCCTTTTTCAATTGTTCAAACTGCTCCCCCGTAATGTGTGCCAAATTATCCATCAATTTTTATGGAAGCAGTACCTGTGTGCATTTTAAAAGTTCCAAACAAGATACCAATTTTCAAAACATGGAACCTTAAGAAACAGAGCCATATTTTATCAAAAATTCTTGTACTTGAGCGAACAGTTTTATCAACATTGATCAAGGCTCAGATTGATTTTAACCCACTAACAATCTGCTCAAAATACATATTCTAAGCCAAGCGTTAAGCTAGTAAAACAGTGTATCCAGCCATAAAAAATAAAGCAAATCAGAGCAATCAAATCAAAGCAATCAACAAAACAGAGTCTCAGCCATCAAAACAGAGCACAAAACAAAGCACAAGATAATAAATCAGAGCAACCAGCAGCCCCAATTTCAGATTCAATTCAGCCTTGTTTTTAGTCTTTTCCTCCCCCCTTTTGTCATTAATGGGGATCCTGCAAACAAAACAGTCAGAAACAATGCAGTCCATAATATTAAAACATAAACAAAATATCAAAGTTATTAAGTACAATCATTCCAAAATGAAATAGTTCAAATGAAACTAAGTCCAAAAGTAACAAAATAAATTGTGTCTAGGGACATAAGTAGTAGAGATCAAATCTCTAGGCATCAGATAGATTGATATCAGAATCAAGAAGATCTTGTTCTCCTTCATAATGAACCATGTCGTTGTCAGTAGTCTCCAAACTCTTAATAAGTAAATTTACCCTTTCACGATACTTTTTCCATGCTTTTTCATTCTCAAAGGCTTGCTTTCTAGCCTATTTGTATGATTTAATCATCATGCTGGACATATTGGAGAACTCAGTGAGGACATCTTTTATGGTTTCTGAGAATCGAGAAGAATCAAGAGGAAGACTTTCATCTTCACTTTCAGAGAATACTGATGCCTTTGAACTCTTGGCCTTTTTTCCTTTTGCCGATTCAGGAACTCCCCCACCTTTGATAGTAGAAACCCGATTCTCTACTGGCTCATTGCTAAGGTCAACATCAAAATGCTCCAAAATGCATGTCAGGAACATACCATAGAGCAGATTGGATTTCTTATCACTACGAACACAGTCCCACATGTGTCTAATCATAAGATATGCAAATGAAATAGAAGCAGAGTTTAGAATTGCAAACAGCACAAGAGTAACACAAACAGTAATCCTTTGGTAAGAACCATTTTGCGGCATTAAAACATGAGTGATGATTCGGTGCAACAAGGCTCACACAGGACTAAGAGCCTTATGGATCAGATTTGTGCCATCTAAAGAAGAAACAATCTCACAAACCCGCACCTGAGCCTCTTGAAGGGAAATACCAACATGGGCATCCATTTTCCAGACATATATGCCCTGACCCCTTCATCTTTATATCCCAGAGCAGTACTTATGGTTTCACGATTTAAAGTCAGATGAACCTTTTTAACGTAGGAGTGTAGTTCACCGTCATGAAAAATCAAGTTGGCATAAAATTCATGTACCAAGTTTGGGTAAACTAGTTTTCAGATTTCGAAAATAGGAGTCCATTTCAGGTTATGAAAATTTGTTGAAAGGTCAATTCCTTTTTCAACAAGATTTTCAAGACTAACCACATAAGAGGCACATAGATGACGGTTTACCAACACTTGGGAGTGAAACTCAAAAGCCTCACAAGATATAAAGTGGTAAGGATCAAAGTGAGAATGGCTTTTACCATATTTATTTTTGAAATCCAATGAATCTAGGTTTGATGGTTCTCGGGGGTCATGAAGGTTCGGATTCTTTGGATGTTGAGTGGGGGCCGAGCGACCCGAAGCATGAGGGGTAGAACGTCGTGGTGGTAGAGACGGACGTGGAGATGGAGGAGGTGAGTCTTCTTCTTCTTCGGGTACAAGCTCATTTCCCTTTGAACTTTTCTTTGATGATCCTGCTTCTTGCCATGTTGGAGCCCTTGGATGGATGACCTTCCTTACCATGGAATCAGTGGAGTGAAAAGAGAGTGAAGAGGACGAATGGGAATGAATATATATGTGAGTATGAGATTGTGGACTGGTGCACGAAATTGTGATCAATACTTTTCACAAATCAAATAATCCCCGGTAATGAATCCAAAAACTTGGTGTTCAATACCATGGCATAAACACAACTTCGCACAACTAACCAGCAAGTGTACTGGGTCGTCCAAGTAATAAACCTTACGCGAGTAAGGGTCGATCCCACAGAGATTGTTGGTATGAAGCAAGCTATGGTCACCTTGTAAATCTTAGTCAGGCAAACTCAAATGGGTATGGTGATAAACGCATATAACATAAAGATAAAGATAGAGATACTTATGTAATTCATTAGTAGGAATTTCAGATAAGCGTATGAAGATGCTTTCCCTTCCGTCTCTCTGCTTTCCTACTGTCTTCATCCAATCCTTCCTACTCCTTTCCATGGCAAGCTTAAGCAAGGGTTTCACCGTTGTCAGTGGCTACCTCACATCCTCTCAGTGAAAACGTTCCAGATGCTCTGTCACAGCACGGCTAATCAGCTGTCGGTTCTCGATCATGTTGGAATAGGATCATTGATCCTTTTGCGTTTGTCATCACGCCCAGCAATCGCGAGTTTGAAGCTCGTCACAGCCATTCAATCCTTGAATCCTACTCGGAATACCACAGAC
>NC_029781.3:21967797-21968279 GCF_000817695.3 Arachis duranensis
GAACAAGAACAAGCGGAATTGAATAGAAGAACAATAGTAATTGCATTAATACTCGAGGTACAGCAGAGCTCCACACCTTAATCTATGGTGTGTAGAAACTCCACCGTTGAAAATACATAAGAACAAGGTCTAGGCATGGCCGAATGGCCAGCCTCCCATTGATCTAAGATAGCATCAGAACAAGGATAACTACCCAGATATAATCTAAGAACTAGATGTCCAAAGATGATCAAAGGATCTAAAAATAATCCAAAGATGAAAATACAATAGTAAAAGGTCCTATATATAGAGAACTAGTAGCCTAGGGTGTACAGAGATGAGTAAATGACATAAAAATCCACTTCCGGGCCCACTTGGTGTGTGCTTGGGCTGAGCAATGAAGCATTTTCGTGTAGAGACTCCTCTTGGAGTTTAACGCCAGCTTTAGTGCCAGTTTGGGCGTTTAACTCCCATTTTGGTGCCAGTTCCGGCGTTTAACGCTG
>NC_029781.3:21968890-21969826 GCF_000817695.3 Arachis duranensis
TCTTCTAGTATTACCACCGGATACATACATGCCACAGACACATAATTGGGTGAACCTTTTTAGATTGTGACTCAACTTTGCTAGATTCCCCAATTAGAGGTGTCCAGGGTTCTTAAGCACACTCTCTTTGCCTTGGATCACAACCTTATTTCTTTTCTTTTTCTTTTTTTTTTGAAATTTTTTTTATTAGAAATCACTACTTTTTCTTGCTTCAAGAATCATTTTTATGATTTTTCAGATCCTCAGTAACATGTCTCCTTTTTCATCATTCTTTCAAGAGCCAACATTCATGAACCACAAATTCAAAAGACATATGCACTGTTTAAGCATACATTCAGAAAACAAAAGTATTGCCACCACATCAAAATAATTAAACTGTTATAAAATTTACAATTCATGCAATTCTTCTCTTTTTCAATTAAGAACATTTTTCATTCAAGAAAGGTGATGGATTCATAGGACATTCATAACTTTAAGGCATAGACACTAAGACACTAATGATCACAAGACACAAACATAGATAAACATAAGCACTAAAATTCGAAAAATAGAAAATAAAGAACAAGGAAATTAAGGAACGGGTCCACCTTAGTGATGGCGGCTCTTTCTTCCTCTTGAAGATCCTATGGAGTGCTTGAGCTCCTCAATGTCTCTTCCTTGTCTTTGTTGCTCCTCTCTCATGATTCTTTGATCTTCTCTAATTTCATGGAGGATGATGGAGTGCTCTTGATGCTCCACCCTTAGTTGTCCCATGTTGGAACTTAATTCTCCTAGGGAGGTGTTTAATTGCTCCCAATAATTTTGTGGAGGAAAGTGCATCCCTTGAGGCATCTCAGGAATTTGATGATGAGAGGGGTCTCTTGTTTGCTCCATCCTCTTCTTAGTGATGGGCTTGTCCTCATCAATGGGGATGTCTCCCTCTATGTCAACTCCAAC
>NC_029781.3:21970823-21971753 GCF_000817695.3 Arachis duranensis
TTTTATGAAGGATGGATGTGAGTGGTGAAGAGAAGGATGGGATTTGATAGGTGAAGGGTTTTTGGGGAAGAGGTGTTGAGGTGATTGGTGAATGGGTGAAGAAGAGAGAGAGTGGTGGGGTGGGTAGGGATCCTGTGGGGTCCACAGATCCTGAGGTGTCAAGGAAAAGTCATCCCTGCACCAAATGGCAAGCAAAATTGCGTTTTATGCCAATTCTAGCGTTAAACGCCGGGCTGGTGCCCATTTCTGGCGTTTAACGCCAGCTTCTTGCCCTTTTCTGGCGTTTAACGCCAGTCTGGTGCCCCTTTCTGGCGTTAAACGCCCAGAATGGTGCCAGACTGGGCGTTAAACGCCCAACAGCTAGCCTCACTGGCGTTTAAACGCTAGCACGCTCTCCTCCAGGGTGTGCTATTTTTCTTTCTGCTTTTCATTCTGTTTTTGCTTTTTTCATTGATTTTGTGACTTCTCATGATCATCAACCTACAAAAAATATAAAATAACAAAAGATAATAGATAAAATATAACATTGGGTTGCCTCCCAACAAGCGCTTCTTTAATGTCAGTAGCTTGACAGAAGACTCTCATGGAGCCTTAGAAATGCTCAGAGCCATGTTGGAACCTCCCAACACCAAACTTAGAGTTTGAATGTGGGGGTTCAACACCAAACTTAGAGTTTGACTGTGGGGGCTCTGTTTGGCTCTGTTTTGAGAGAAGCTCTTCATGCTTCCTCTCCATGGTGACAGAGGGATATCCTTAAGCCTCAAACACAAAGGATTCTTCATTCACTTGAATGATCAACTCTCCTCTATCAACATCAATCACAGCCTTTGCTGTGGCTAGGAAGGGTCTGCCAAGGATGATGGATTCATCCATGCACTTCCCAGTCTCTAGGACTATAAAATCAGTAGGGATGTAATGGTTTTCAACTTT
>NC_029781.3:21971908-21972429 GCF_000817695.3 Arachis duranensis
GCATGAGGTTTACACTTGACCCTAAGTCACACAAGGCCTTCTTGAAGGTCATGGTGCCTATGGTACAAGGTATTGAAAACTTTCCAGGATCCTGTCTTTTTTGAGGCAATTTCTGCCTAGACAAGTTATCCAGTTCTTTGGTGAGCAAAGGAGCTTCATCCTCCCAAGTCTCATTTCCAAATAACTTGTCATTTAACTTCATGATTGCTCCAAGGTATTTAGCGACTTGCTCTTTAGTGACATACTCATCCTCTTCAGAGGAAGAATACTCATCAGAGCTCATGAATGGCAGAAGTAAGTCCAATGGAATCTCTATGGTCTCATTTTGAGCCTCAGATTCCCATGGTTCCTCATTGGGGAACTCATTGGAGGCCAGTGGACGTCCATTGAGGTCTTCCTCAATGGCGTTCATTGCCTCTCCTTCCTCCCATAATTCGGCCATGTTGATGGCCTTGCACTCTCCTTTTGGATTTTCTTCTGTATTGCTTGGGAGAGTACTAGGAGGGAGTTTAGTAATTCTT
>NC_029781.3:21973768-21974748 GCF_000817695.3 Arachis duranensis
CTTGTGCCATCCTGGCGTTAAACGCCCAGAATGGTGCACATTCTGGCGTTTAACGCCCAAAACTATACCCTTTTGGGCGTTAAACGCCCAACCAGGTACCCTGGCTGGCGTTTAAACGCCAGTCTGTCCTTCTTCACTGGGCGTTTTGAACGCCCAGCTTTTTCTGTGTAATTCCTCTGCTGTATGTTCTGAATCTTCAATTCTCTGTATTATTGACTTGAGAAGACACAAATTAAAAATTATTTTTGGATTTTTAATAATAAGGAAAAATCAAAATGCAACAAGAATCAAATAACAATGCATGCAAGACACCAAACTTAGCAGTTTGTATACTACTGACACTAACAAAATGATAATGCATATGAGACACATAAAACACTCAAGTCAAGAGAATTTAAAGATTAGAGTAAGAAATCATCAAGAATTATTTGAAGATCCTTAAGACACATGAATGAATGCATGCAATTGACACCAAACTTAACATGAGACACTAGACTCAAACAAGAAATTTTTGGATTTTATGATTTTGTAAAATTTTTTGTGCTTTTTCGAAAATTAAGTGGAAAAAGAAGATAAAGGTATCAAAATCTTTTTTGTGTTTTTCGAAAATTAAGTGGAAAAAGATATCAAAATTCTTAATGAGAATTCCAGGAATCAGTGCAATGTTTGTCTAAGACTCCGGTCCAGGAATTAGACATGGCTTCACAGCCAGCCAAGCTTTCAAAGAAAGCTTCGGTCCAAAACACTAGACATGGCCAAAGGCCAGCCAAGCCTTAGCAGATCACTGCTCCAATAGCAAGATTGATCAACAAGCTCTTGTGATGATAAGTTGAAACCTCGGTCCAATGAAATTAGACATGGCTTCACAGCCAGCCAGACTTCAACAAATCATCATGAAACTCTAGAATTCATCTTCAAGAATTCCGAAGAAAAAAATACCTAATCTAAGCAACAAGATGAACCGTCAGTTGTCCATACCC
>NC_029781.3:21975495-21992092 GCF_000817695.3 Arachis duranensis
AACCATGCATCGTGTATCAGGAATCCAAGAGATATTCACCCAATCGAAGGTAGAACGGAGGTGGTTGTCAGTCACACGTTCATAGGTGAGAATGATGATGAGTGTCATGGATCATCACATTCATCAAGTTGAAGAACAAGTGATATCTTAGAACAAGAACAAGCGGAATTGAATGGAAGAACAATAGTAATTGCATTAATACTCGAGGTACAGCATAGCTCCACACCTTAATCTATGGTGTGTAGAAACTCCACCGTTGAAAATACAAAAGAACAAGGTCTAGGCATGGCCGAATGGCCAGCCTTCCAGTGATCTAAGATAGCATCAGAACAAGGATAACTACCCAGATATGATCTAAGAACTAGATGTCCAAAGATGATCAAAGGATCTAAAAATAATCCAAAGATGAAAATACAATAGTAAAAGGTCCTATATATAGAGAACTAGTAGCCTAGGGTGTACAGAGATGAGTAAATGACATAAAAATTCACTTCTGGGCCCACTTGGTGTGTGCTTGGGCTGAGCAATGAAGCATTTTTGTGTAGAGACTCCTCTTGGAGTTAAACGCCAGCTTTTATGCCAGTTTGGGCGTTTAACTCCCATTTTGGTGCCAGTTCCAGCGTTTAACGCTGGAATTCCTGAGGGTGACTTTAAACGCCGGTTTGGGCCATCAAATCTTGGGCAAAGTATGGACTATCATATATTGCTGGAAAGCCCAGGATGTCTACTTTCCAACGCTGTTGAGAGCGCGCCAATTGGGCTTCTGTAGCTCCAGAAAATCCGCTTCGAGTGCAGGGAGGTCAGAATCCAACAGCATCTGCAGTCCTTTTCAGTCTCTGAATCAGATTTTTGCTCAGGTCCCTCAATTTCAGCCAGAAAATACCTGAAATCACAGAAAAATACACAAACTCATAGTAAAGTCCAGAAAAGTGAATTTTAACTAAAAACTAATAAAAATATACTAAAAGCTAACTAGATCATACTAAAAATATACTAAAAACAATGCCAAAAAGCGTACAAATTATCCGCTCATCATGGACCTTTGGATGATGGAGGATTTTTGGATATGGGGGTTTGAGCGCTTCTTTGGGTAGGAAGTTTCTTCCTCATGATGAAGAGAGTGAAATGGAGAGGGAGAAGTTGAAGAGAGTGTAGAAGAGAGTGGAAGGTGAAAATAGGCTACACCATCATAAATGTTTAGGGGAGAAAATCTCATTTAAAGCCATCAGCATTAATGAAAAATGATTTTTAATAAGGAATTTAAAAATAAAAAAGAATAACTGAAAAGACCTTTCCTTGAAAAGTGGGAGAAGATATAGGAAAAATATTTGATTTGAAAAAAAACTTCCTTTTTGAAGATATGATGTGAAAACCTTCTTAAAATTTTTAAAAAAATAAAATAAAATTATGACACCAAAAATAATGAGCCAGTGTCATAGAGTGGGCTCCAAGATGGTTGAACAGGCTTGAGTTCAAGGTACCAGAGTTCAGTCTCCCCCTGTTTAATGACTTGTTCATCATGTACCTAGATTTGTCTCCCTTCTGCCTACGAGACAAAAACACATAGAGGCATAAAAATCACATTTTTCCAACAGAACTTAAATCCATCATCCCTAAACTGTTTCTTAATGAACAAAATCTATCTTCACACAGAGGTTTACTGAAAATGTCAGCAAGTTGATCTTTAGATTTTACAAATTGGATATCAATAGTACCGTTTTGCACATGTTCCCTAACAAAGTGATATCGAACCTCAATGTGCTTGGTTCTAGAGTGTAGTACAGGATTTTTTGAAATATTTATTGCACTCATATTATCACAAAACAAAGATATACTATTGATTTTCAATTTGTAATCTTCCAATTGAGTTTTAAGCCATCAAAGTTGAGAGCAACATGCAGCCGCAGATATGTATTCAGCTTCAGCCATGGATAAAGCAACAGTGGCTTACTTTTTGCTTGACCAGATATTTAGTGAGCTTTCAAAGAAGCAACACATTCCAAATGTGCTTCTTCTATCCACTCGGTCTCCTGCGTAATCTGCATCACAAAACCCTACTGCACAAAACCCATTAGATTTATCATACCACAAGCCTAGATCACATGTGCCCTTAATGTATCTAATGATTCTTTTGACGGCCGAAAGATGGGATTATTTTGGGTGAGATTGAAATCTAGAAGACACACCCACACTTTGAACAATATCCGGCCTAGAGGATGTAAGATACATAAGCGATCCTATCATTCCTCTATACCTTGTTTCATCCATAACTTTGCCATTTTCATCCTTGTCAAGTTTAGTGTTTGGATGCATAGGTGTTCCCATTGGTTTGGAATTTTCAAGACCAAATTTCTTGATTAACTCTTTGGCATATATTTCCTTGGTGAATAAAAATACCACTAGGAGTTTGTTTGATCTGAAGACCAAGAAAGAAAGTTAATTCTCCCGTCAAACTCATTTCAAAGTCACTATTCATTAGTTTTCCAAACTCTTCACACAAGAATTCATTGGCCGATCCAAACACAATGTCATCCACATAAACTTGAACAAAGAAGATATCATTATTAGATTCTTTTATAAACAAAGTAGTATCGGTGGTACCCCTTTGAAAATTATTTTCCAACAAGAAGGCACTAAGTGTTTCATACCAAGCTCTAGGTGCTTGCCTAAGGCCATAGAGGGCCTTTGATAGTTTAAAAACATGATTTGGAAACTCTTGCTTTCAAAATCAGGGGATTGAGTCACAAATACTTCTCTATCTATAAAACCATTAAGAAAAGCACATTTGACATCCATTTAAAACATTTTAAAGCCCTTGTGGGCAGCATAGGCAAGAAGCAACCTAATTGCTTCCATTCTTGCTATCGGAGCAAATGAATCATCAAAATCAATACCTTTCTCTTGATCGTAACCTTGGGTGACTAATCTAGCCTTGTTACCAACAACTCTACCATCCTCACCCAATTTATTTTTGAATAACCATTTTGTACAGGTTACCTTTTTACAATTTGAATTCGGTACAAGCGTCCAAACCTCATTCATTTCAAATTGAGATAGCTCTTCTTTCATGGCTTTAAACCATGAGGGGTCTTCAAGAGCTTGCTTCACATTGAGAGGTTCCAATTGGGACAAGAAGGCAACATTGCTTGGTTCCATTTGCTTTTTGCTTGAGAGCCTAGTGGTTATACCTTGTGAAGGATCACCAATGATGAATTCATGAGGGTAACCCTTCAAAAATTTCCATTCACATGGCCTTTGAGGAATGGTTTTGCCTTGACTAGTTTCAGCTGACAATTCTGCTCTGGATTCTCTGACTTGTTCAGGAGACAAAATAGAAATATCTCCTCCAATCTGATGAGAAGTTTCTGGACAGACAGAATCAACTGGGACAGATTTAGGATTTTCTTGGTTGGCCTGATGGTTCACATCAGTTTCATTACCTGCATCATCATCTAACACAGCACTTGGATTCCTCAATTGTTCTATGTTCTTTGAGGTAAACCCTAAATGCTTTGCTAGTGGTGGAGTATCCAACAAACATTCCTTTATAAGATTTTGGAATAATTTTTTCAAGATTTTCTTTATTGTTAAGTACAAAACATTTGCATTCAAAAATATGGAAATACTTAAAATTAGATGGGGTTCATTTCCAAAGCTCATATGGAGTTTTCTTTAAACCTTTTCTAATGATGGTTCTCTTTAGAATATAATAAGCTGTGTTTACAGCTTCAGCCCACAAAAACTTTGGAACATTATTTTCATAAAGCATTGCCCTAGTCATTTCTTGAAGGCTTTTATTCCTTCTTTCAACAACCCCATTTTGTTGAGGTGTTCTTGGGCATGAAAAGTTATGTGCTATTCCAAATTTATCACAAAAAATTTTTAAAATCTTGGTTTTCAAATTTCTTTCCATGATCACTTCTCAAGTGAACAATTTTCAAATCTTTTTCATTTTAGATCTTTTTGCAAAGAGAAGAGAAAGCATAGAACACATCATTTTTGTGAGCTAAGAAAAGAACCCAACCAAATCTAGAGTAATCATCCACCACTACCAGACCATAATGTTTTTCTCCCAAACTTTGTATTCTAGTAGGACCAAAAAGATCAATATGTAATATTTCCAATGGCCTTTTAGTGGAAATTCCATCTTTAGGTTTAAAAGATGATTTTACTTGTTTGCCTAGTTGACAAGAATCACAAATAATATCTTTATGAAATTTAATATTTGGGATTTCTCTAACTAAATTCTTTTTAACAAGTTTAGAAATTTGGTACATTCTTACGTGTCCTAACTTCTTATGCTAAAGCCATTTTTCAGATTCAAGAGAGGTAAAACAAGTTACTTTTTGATCCTTTAAATCCTCTAGAGTTAATCCATACACATTATTGCATTTTTTTGCTTCAAACAAAATATCACCGGATTTTTCACAAATAACCAAGCAATCCAATTTTCTAAAAATAACCAAATATCCAAGATCACACAATTGGCTAATGCTTAGTAGATTGTGCTTTAATCCATTAACAAGCAAAATATCATTAATGAAACAAGGGAAATTCTTACCCACTTTACCTATGGCCACTATTTTTCCTTTTCCATTGTCACCGAAAGTAACAAAGCCTCCATCATACTCATCAAGCTTGATGAAGAATGTTGACTTTACGATCATATGCCTAGAGCACCCACTATCCATATACCACATGTCCTTTCTTTTGGATGCAAGGCAAACCTACAAAATCACTTAAGTGACCTTAGGTATCCAAATCTTTTTGGATTCTTTAATGTTAAACCATCTCCTTTGTCCCAAGCCATTATAATCACAAACAATCTTGTAAACTTTATCTCCAATCATCCTTTCACTTATGAAGTACTGAATAGGAAAATGTCCATTCTGATTGCATAATCTACAAAATTTTTTAGTTGCTATTTTTCTAAAGCTTGTTGGGTTTGAAACCTTATGTTATCCGAAGAGGATGCCATGTTGGTAAAAGAAGATTTTTTTAATAAATTTTTCATATTTGTGAAAACCCAAACCATCTTTATCATAAAGATGTTTTTGACTAGCCAATAGTTGATTTAAATTTTCAGAACTTTGAGAAAAGCTGGCTAAGTCTTCTTTAAGTCTTTTTACTTCTTTATGCAGCCACTCATTTTCCTCAAAATAGTTTAGATTTGCAATCACAGAATGATGATATTCACAGCTCTTAAGTTCAGCTTTTAACCGCTTGTTTTCTTCAATAAGATCAAAGCAGTTTCGGCTTCCCTTAATTTATCTTTAAGAAAACTATTTTCTGCTTTTAGAATGGTCACTTGAGATTCAAGATCATAGTTTTCATTTAAGAAGCATATGATTTTTTCATTGAGATGATCTATCATAAGATGAAGGTCTTCAGTTGAGGGTTCAGGAAATATTACCTCATCCACTATGTCGGCCATGAGACAAGTTTGGGACTTGGTTTCGATTTCCTCTTCTTCATCCTAATCATTCTCCAAGTCTTCCTAAGATGCCATGAGTCCTTTCCTCTTTTCTCTTTTTGGTTTGTTCTCCTTCTTCAGTTTAGGACAATCAAACTTGAAGTGTCCAGTTTCTTTACAGTTGTAGCAGATCACCTTGCTTAGGTCCCTCTTTGGTTTCCTTAAACTGTCTCCTTTGTTCTGTTCCTTCAGCTTCATCATTTTTCTGAATTTCTTAGCAAACAAAACAAAATCATCATCAGATAAATTATCATTGGATTTATTATCTAGAAATGCAGTGACTGATTTGAGAGCAACTCCTTTCTTTTTTGTATCTCTCTTTAAATAAGTTTTTTCAAAAGCAAGTTCCTCTCAAATCATCATAGGTCATTTCAACAATACCACTACTCTCAGCTATTATTATAGCATTGGTTTCCCACTCTTTAGTGAGACATCTCAATATCCTCCTCACAAGCACAGATTTTGGATGTCTGATTCCCATAGCATCCAAGCCAGTGATGATAATGTTGAATCTTTCAAATATTTAATCAATTGTTTCTCCTTCCTTCATTGAGAACATTTCGTAATCTCTGTTCAGCATGTCTATTTTGGATCTTTTGACTTGGGTTGTGCCTTCATGAGTAACTTGAAGCTCGTCCCAGATTTCTTTTGCTGTTGTGCATCTTAATACCCGTCGATATTCCTCGAAGCTGACAGCACAGTTGAGCAAGTTGACAGCTTTAGTATTGAGCTCTATTTTCTTTCTGTCATCTTCATTCCAATCGGCCTCAGCCTTGGGAACAACCACTCCATCAGTTCTAGTGGTGGTTGGAAATTATGGACCTTGCAGGATTATCTTCCAAAGCCTGTAATCTACATACTAAACAAAGATCTTCATTCTTTCTTTCCAGTAGTTGTAGTTCTTCCCATTGAGGAATGGGGTCTGTTACTTGACTGCCCTTCCATCAGAGTATAAGCCACCAGATTTGAGTCACTATTAACCGCCATCGGGATCTTTTCTCCAAGCTGCAAAGCTTGATCTCTTTGAGACCAAGCTCTGATACCAATTGATGGTAATCAGTGGCTAAGAAAAGGGGGGTTGAATCTTAGCCCCGTTTCACTGAATATTAATTTCTGACCTTAAGAGAAACTTAAGGAGATATTTCTGCTTTTTGCCTCGTATTGAATTGAGAGACACTTTTGTTTTGTCTCATGCCGAGTTGAGAATCACACCAAGAAGTATCCTAGTTCAACTGTTAAGTGCAATGTAGCCTACATCCAGTCTCCATCACAATAATGATGGAATTTCACTATCTTTTACAAGGATCTACCAATCCTATCAGGGACAAACCCAGATTCTACACCCAATATGAATTTGACTAAGACTCAAAACCTAGCTTTCAACCATAAAGTGCTAACCCAACTTGTAAGAGAATTCCTACAAGATCATGAAACACAACATATAGATGTCCAAAGAAACTCTGAGACATCTATGGCTTTTTCTCTAATACTGATCACTGCCTTTTTCCTCTCACTGGCTTTTTCTTACAAACCTCACCATCTTTGCCTTTTACCATGAGACCTAGACAGACAATACTAAGAAAAAGAAAACAAAATGAACAACATTGAAGGAGAAGAACTCAAGAAGCTTGGGTAGTTATGAGAACTCTATGCTTTTCACTTTCTCTCATTGATCTCAACCTTTAGCCGTTAACCCTTATTATAGAAGGGGAAGCTTCCAAGGTTGAAACCGGTTCAACCAAGCAACTTCTTCTTCAACCCAAAAATAGCTTCGATTCGGACAGAGAGAATAGAGAGGGAAAACCAAAAACCAACATGCATGTACCTCTCTCAACCCATTTTATCAAACTTCTTCAATCTGAGCCTTTTATCTTGACTTTGGCCCCAAGAATGAATTCTAACGCCTGATGAATCTCTGACACAGGAGTGCTTCTTTCCTTTTCCATTTTTGCTTCTTTCTACATGTAGCTCCGCAGCTAGCTTCCTTCTCTGATGAACAAAAAATGGAAGTGAACTCTTGCAACTGAGATTTTCCTCTTTGAGAGAGGCGGATCCTTTCATTTCTTGGTATGAAAAATCTTGAAACTCTTCTTCAAATTTTGCCTTCAATGGCAAAAATCTTGCTTTTGTTTTCTTCATATCTTCATCACTGAAGAGAGGTATTTAGTAGATAGCCTTTTTCTTCATAGGGTTCTGATAACTTCGAAAGAGGAGAGAAAAGAGACAAAGCATTCAATGCAATATTAAACCCAATTTAATTTTGAGTTTTTGTTACCTATGCATGCATTCAATTGAATTAAAATTTGAATTCTATTAACCAATGGAGTGGGTAACCGAAGAGTGCATGCTCCAATTTCTTCTTTCTTCTTTCAATTCGGACCACAGAATTGTTTGATCAAAGGGAGGTATTGTTTTGGGCTATTGATGAGCGGATAATTTATACACTTTTTGGCATTATTTTTAGATAGTTTTTAGTAGGATCTAGCTACTTTTTAGTATATTTTTATTAGTTTTTAAGCAAAATTCACATTTCTGGACTTTAATATGAGTTTTTGTGTTTTTCTGTGATTTTATGTATTTTCTGGCTGAAATTGAGGGACCTGAGCAAAAATCTGATTCAGAGGCTGAAAAAGGACTGTTGATGTTGTTGGATTCTGACCTCCCTGCACTTGAAATGGATGTTTTAGAGCTACAGAAGTCCAAATGGCGCGCTCTCAATTGATTTGGAAAGTAGACATCCAGGGCTTTCCAGAAATATATAATAGTTCATACTTTGCTCGAGTTTAGATGACATAAACTGGTGTTCAACGTTAGCTTTCTGCCTTATTCTGGAGTTAAACGCCAGAAACAAGTTGCAAGCTAGAGTCAAACGCCAGAAACAAATTGCAAGTTAGAGTCAAATGCCAGAAACAAGTTACAAACTGGCGTTTAACTCCAAAGAAGGCATCTACACATGAAAGCTTCAATACTCAGCCCAAGCACACACCAAGTGGGCCCGGAAGTGGATTTTTGCATCATTTACTTATTTCTGTAAACCCTAGTAACTAGTCTAGTATAAATAGGACATTTTACTATTGTATTAGACATCTTTTGATCACCTTTTGATCTTCTAATCACGTTTTGGGGGCTGGCCTCACGGCCATGCCTGGACCATTATCACTTATGTATTTTCAACGGTGGAGTTTCTACACACCATAGCTTAAGGTGTGGAGCTCTGCTGTTCCTCGAGTATTAATGCAAAGTACTATTGTTCTTCTATTCAATTCATGCTTATTCTTATTCTAAGATATTCATTCTCACACAAGAACATGATGAATGTGATGATTATGTGACACTCATCACCATTCTCACTCATGAACGCATGATTGACAACCACTTCCGTTCTACATGAAAACAAGCTTGAAGGAATATCTCTTGGATTTCTAATCAACGATTCACATCGACTCCTCTCTGACAATGGGGCATCTGAATCAGAGATTAGAATCTTCGTGGTATAGGCTAGAATCCATTGGCAGCATTCTTGAGATCCAGAAAGTCTAAACCTTGTCTGTGGTATTCCGAGTAGGATCTGGGATGGGATGACTGTGATGAGCTTCAAACTTGCGATTGTAGGGAGTAGTGACAGACGCAAAAGGATAGTAAATCCTATTCCTACACAATCGAGAACCAACAGTTGATTAGCCATACGATATCTGTGCATGGTATTTTTCATCCGAGACGAGAAATTCGACAATTGATTAGCCGTACAAAAATTGTAGAGGACCATTTTCACTGAGAGGACGGGAAGTATCCATTGACAACGGTGACACCCAACACACAGCTTGCCATGGAAAGGAGTATGAATGATTGAATGAAGACAGTAGGAAAGCAGAGATTCAGAAGGAATAACGCATCTCCATACGCTTATCTGAAATTCCCACCAATGAATTACATAAGTATTTCTATCTTTATTTTATGTTATTTATCTTTTAATTATCAAAACTCTATAATCATTTGAATCTGCCTTACTGAGATTTATAAGATAACCATAGCTTGCTTCAAGCCGACAATCTCCGTGGGATCGACCCTTACTCACGTAAGGTTTATTACTTGGATGACCCAGTGCACTTGCTGGTTAGTTGTGCGAAGTTATGAAAAAGAGTTGAGATTACAATTGTGCATACCAAGTTGTTGGCACCATTGAGATCACAATTTCGTGTATCAAGTTTTTGGCGCCGTTGCCGGGCATTGTTTGAGTTTGGACAACTAACGGTTCATCTTGTTGCTCAGATTAGGTAATTTTCTTCTTTTTTTCAACCTTTATTTATTTTCAAAAAGTTTTCAAAAATATTTCAAAATTTTTTCTTCTTTTTCGTTCTTTTCAAAATAATTTTTGAAAAAAATACAAAAAAATTATAAAATTATAAAATCAAAAATAATTTTGTGTTTCTTGTTTGAGTCTAGTGTCAAATTTTAAGTTTGGTGTCAATTGCATGTTTCTAAAGTTTGTGCATTTTTCGAAAATTCATGCATTGCATTCTTCATTATCTTCAAGTTGTTCTTGGTAAGTCTTCTTGTTTGATCTTCATATTCTCTTGTTTTATGTCTTTTGTTGTTTTTCATATGCATTTTTGCATTCATAGTGTCTAGCCATTGAAAACTTCTAAGTTTAGTGTCTTGCATATTTCTCTTTTCTTGAAAATTTTTCAAAAATAAGTTCTTGATGTTCATCATTATCTTCAAAGTGTTCTTGGTGTTCATCTTGACATTCATAGTGTTCTTGCATGTTTTCTTTGTTTGATCTTAATTTTTCATGTTTTGAGTCATTTAGTTGTTTTTCTCTTTCCTCATTAAATTCAAAAATAAAAAAAAAATATTTTCCTTATTTTACTCATAAATTTCGAAATCTTTGGGTTGACTTAGTCAAAAATTTTTTTAAAATAAGTTGTTTCTTGTTAGTCAAGTCAAGATTTCAATTTCAAAAAATTATCTTTTCAAAATCTTTTTCAAAATCAAATATTTTTCATTTTTATTTCATGTTTTTCGAAAAAAATTTTAAAAAAATATTGATTTTCAAAATCTTTTTCTTATCTTTATTTCATAATTTTCGAAAACTTTACTAACAATTAATGTGATTGATTAAAAAATTTGAAGTTTGTTACTTTCTTGTTAAGAAAGGTTCAATCTTTAAATTCTAGAATCATATCTTTTGATTTCTTGTAAGTCAAGTCATTAACTTTAATTTTCAAAATCAAATCTTTCTAAATTTCTTTTTCAAATCCTTTTCAAAATAAATTTCAATAATATCTTTTCAATCATATCTTTTCAAACATATCTTTTTCAAATCATATCTTTTTCAAAAATCAATTTCAAAATCTTTTCTACCTTCTTATCTTTTCAAAATTGATTTTCAAACATTTTCAACTAACTAATTGATTTTTTTGTTTGTTTTACTATTTCTTATCTTTTTCAAAACCACCTAACTACTTTTCTCTCTCTAATTTTCGAAAATCACCTTCCTCTTTTTCAAAATTCTTTTAATTAACTAATTATTTTAAATTTTAATTTTATTCTATTTCTTCTCTTAATTTTCGAATTCTAACTAATAATTAAAATAAAAACAAAAATATTTTTCTTTTCTTTTCTTCTAATTTTCGAATCTCCCTCTCTCTCTCTCTCTCTCTCTTTCTATTTATTTTATTTATTTGCTAACACTTCTCTTCTCAAAATTCGAACCCCTCCATTCTCTGTGTTCTAATTTTTCTTCTTCTTCGTTCATTCTTATTCTTCTACTCACATAAAGGAATCTCTATACTGTGACATAGAAGATTCCTCTTCTTTTCTGTTCTCTTCTTTTTCATATGAGCAGGAGCAAAGATAAAGATATTGTTGTTGAAGCAGATCCTGACCTGAAAGGACTCTGAAGAAGAAGCTAAGAGAAGCTAAAGTACAACAATCCAGAGAAAACTTTACAGAGAATCCCAAAAAAGAAGGAGACATGGCCGAACCCAACAACAATGCAAGGAAGATGCTTGGTGACTTCACTGCACCAAATTCCAACTTCCATGGAAGAAGCATCTCAATCCCTGCCATTGGAGCAAATAATTTTGAGCTAAAGCCTCAATTAGTTTCTTTGATGCAACAGAATTACAAGTTTCATGGACTTCCATCAGAAGATCCTTTTTAGTTCTTAACTAAATTCTTGCAGATCTGTGATACTGTTAAGACCAATGGAGTTGATCCCGAGGTCTATAAGCTTATGCTTTTCCCTTTTGCTGTAAGAGACAGAGCTAGAACATGGTTGGACTCTCAACCTAAAGATAGCCTGAACTCTTGGGGTAAGCTGGTCATAGCTTTCTTAGCCAAGTTCTTTCCTCCTCAAAAGCTGAGCAAGCTTAGAGTGGATGTTCAAACCTTCAGGCAGAAAGAAGGTGAATCCCTCTATGAAGCTTGGGAGAGATACAAGCAACTGACCAAAAAGTGTCCTTCTGACATGCTTTCAGAATGGACCATCCTGGATATATTCTATGATGGTTTGTCTGAATTGTCTAAGATGTCATTGGACCATTCTGCAGGTGGATCTATTCACCTGAAGAAAACACCTGCAGAAGCTCAGGAACTCATTGACATGGTTACAAATAACCAGTTCATGTACACCTCTGAAAGGAATCCTGTGAATAATGGGACGCCTTAGAGGAAGGGAGTTCTTGAAATTGATGCTCTGAATGCCATATTGGCTCAGAATAAAATGTTGACTCAACAAGTCAATATGATTTCTCAGAGTCTGAATGGATTGCAAAATGCATCCAACAGTACTAAAGAAGCATCTTCTGAAGAAGAAGCTTATGATCCTGAGAACCTTGCAATGGCAGAGGTGAATTACATGGGTGAAGCCTATAGAAATACCTATAATTCCTCATGGAGAAATCATCCAAATTTCTTATGGAAGGATCAACAAAAGCCTCAACAAGGCTTTAATAATGGTGGAAGAAATAGGTTAAGCAATAGCAAGCCTTTTCCATCATCCTTTCAGCAACAAATAGAGAATTCTGAGCAGAGCTCCTCTAGCTTAGCAAACATAGTCTCTGATCTATCTAAGGCCACTCTAAGTTTCATGAATAAAACAAGGTCCTCCATTAGAAATTTGGAGGCACAAGTGGGCCAGCTGAGTAAAAGAGTCACTGAAACTCCTCCTAGTACTCTCTCAAGCAATACAGAAGAGAATCCAAAAAGAGAGTGCAAGGCCATAACCTTACTTGGTGTGGCCGAACCTAGAGAGGAGGAGGAGGACGTGAATCCCAGTGAGGAAGACCTCATGGGACGTCCTCTGGACAAAAAGGAGTTCCTATTTGAGGAACCCAAGGAATCTGAGGCTCATCTAGAGACCATAGAGATTCCATTGAACCTACTTCTGCCATTCATGAGCTCTGATGACTATTCCTCCTCTGAAGAGGATGAAGATATTACTGAAGAGCAAGTTGCTAAGTACCTTGGAGCAATCATGAGGTTGGATGCCAAGTTATTTGGTAATGAGACTTGGGTGGATAAACACCCTTTCTCACCAATGAACTGAATGACTTGGTGATAAACCACTATTTCATAGTTTATCTTGTGCTCAATTAAGTGGTTTTTATCAAGCCTTTGCACACTTATTCATACTATTTGCATGGTTTTACAATCTCAAAATTTGTTCTATGATTGAAAACATGCTTCTTTGGTCTTAATTTCGCTATGTTTAAACCTCTCTTATTACCATTCGATGCCGTGATATGTGTGTTAAGTTATTTCAGAGATTACAGGGCAGGAATGTCTTAGAAGATGGAAAGGAAGCATGCAAAAGTGGAAGGAATACAAGAACTGAAGAAACTGCTAAAGTTGTCCAGCCTGACCTCTTGGTACTAAATCGACCATAACTTCAGATACAGAAGTCCAAATGAGGCGGTTCTAGTTGCGTTAAAAAGCTAACATTCGGAACTTCGTAACAATATATAATTTGCCATATTTGATCTGGCGTTTAAGGGCGCACACGCGCACATTGGCAAAAAAGCCCATCGGCGCGCACGCGCACCTGGCACGTACGCGCGCATGACCCGCGACCTGTACGTATCAGAAATCGCCCCCAGCAATTTCTGGGCTATTTCTGACCCAGTTCTCAGCCCAGAAAACACATATTAGAGGCTGGGAGTGGAGCAGAATCAAGGAGGCAATTATTACTCACAATTTGAGGTTTTAGATGTAGTTTTTAGAGAGAGATGCTCTCTCCTCTCTCTTAGATCTTAGGATTAGGATTTCTCTTAAAGGATTTAGGATTTATTTCTTCTTCATCACAGGTTCAATGTTTCTTTACTTAATTCTCTTATACTCTTCATGTTAAATTTGATTCTCTATTTAAATGCAATTTGAGATATTTCATATTTATGATTGCTTTCTTCAATTTATGTTATGATATGGTGTAATGGCATTCATGTTAGTAGAGTAGGTTCCCAACTTGGCTTTGGAGTTGATTAATATTAGGAGACCATTGAGTTGGGATACTCAAGAGTTCAATTGTAATTGGTTCATTGTTGGTTGGCTTGTTAGTAACTAACTCTAATTCTTCCCAAGGGAAAGGATTAGGACTTATGAATAGAAGTTAACTTTTAACTTGACTTTCCTTCATTCGTTGAGGGTTAACTAAGTAGAAACAACTACTAATTATTAATTGATCTTGAGAAAATTCCAACAAGGATAGAACTTCCGATTAATCTTCTCCTAGTCAAGGCTTTTTATTGTTATTATTTTATTTTCTCTGCAATTCACTCTTCTTATTTCTTAATCCAAAACCCCAATTTACACAAATTCATAACCAATAATAAGAACACCTCCCTGCAATTCCTTGAGAAGACGACCCGAGGTTTAAATACTTCGGTTATCAATTTATTTAGTGGTTTGTTACTTGTGACAACCAAACATTTGTACGAAAGGATTTTCTGTTGGTTTAGAAGCTATACTTACAACGTGATTATACATTTGTGAATTTCTTTACCGACAGGAAATTCGATTCGTCACTTGGTTAGGCAGACATTACCTCAAAAGAAACAGGATCCTGGTAAATTCTTAACTCCCTGTACCATAGACACCATGACCTTTGAGAAGGCTCTATGTGACCTGGGGTCAGGCATAAACCTTATGCCACTCTCTATAATAGAGAAACTAGGGATCTTTGAGGTACAAGCTGCCAAATTTTCATTAGAGATGGCAAACAAATCCATAAAAAAGGCTTATGGACAGGTAGAGGACGTGCTAGTAAAGGTCAAAGACCTTTACATCCCTGCTAGTTTCATAATCCTAGACATTGGGAAGGAGAAGGATGAATCCATCATCCTTGGCAGACCCTTCCTAGCCACAGCAAAAGCTGTAACTGATGTTGACAGAGGAGAGTTGGTCCTTCAATTTAATGAGGACTACCTTGTGTTTAAAACTCAATGAACTCCCTCTGCAACCATGGAGAGGAAACATGAAAAGCTTCTCTCAATACAGAGTCAAACAAAGCCCCCACAGTCAAACTCTAAGTTTGGTGTTGGGAGGCCCCAACAATGCTCTAAACATCTGTGAAGCTCCATGAGAGCTCACTGTCAAGCTATTGACATTAAAGAAGCGCTTATTGGGAGGCAACCCAATTTTATTTTTCTATGTTATTTTCTTTTTTAGGTTGATGATCATGTGGAGTCACAAAAATAACTGCAAAAAATTACAGAAAAATCAAAAACAATATTAAAAATAGCACACCCTAGAGGAGAAATTTACTGGCATTTAAACACCAGAAAGAAGCACCAGACTGGCTTTAAACGCTAGAAAGAATCAACAAGCTGGCGTTAAACGCCAAAAACAGGTTACAGCTTGGCGTTTAACGCCAGAAACAAGTAACAGTCTGGCGTTAAACGCCAGGATTGCACACTAAGGGCATTTACACGCCTAAATGGATCAGGGATGAAAAATCCTTGACCCCTCAGGTTCTGTCGACCCCACATGATCCCCACCTACCCCACATCTCTCTCTCCCTCCCTCACACATCTCTATAAACACTCCACCCAAAACACCACTCACCAATCAAATCCTATCCTCTTCCATATATTCTCTTAACCAATCACCTCCATATCTCTTCCCCAAAAACCCCACCTACTTCACTTTCAAATTCAAACACTTTTCCCTCCCAAACCCACCCAATTCCATTCGGCCACTCTCCATCTCTTTTTCCCTATAAGTACCCCTCTTCACTCCTTCATTTTCATATATTTCCCTATAAATACCCCTCTTCACTCCTTCATTTTCACACATCACAAACACTCTCCTACCCCCTTGACCGAACCTATCTCTCCCTCCATCTCCTCTATTTTCTTCTTCTCCCCCTTCTTTCTTTCTTCTTTTGCTCGAGGACAAGCAAACCTTTTAAGTTTGGTGTGGTAAAAGTATTACTTTTTTAATTTTTTTCATAACCATTTATGGCACCTAAGGCCAGAGAAACCTCTAGAAAGAGGAAAGAAAAGACAAAAGCTTCCACCTTCAAGTCATGGGAGATGGAGAGATTCATCTCAAAGGTCCATCAAGACCACTTCTATGAAGTTGTGGCCAAGAAAAAGGTGATCCCTATGCAATTCGGCTGGAATTGTCATAGAGGAAGACATCCTTATTGAAGAGGACAAGCCCATCACTAAAAAGAGGATGGAGCAAACAAGAGAGCCCACTCATGGACCTCAACAAGAGCATGAGGAATTTTCTCATCAAGAAATCTCTGAGATGCTGATGAGCGGATAATTTGTATGCTTTTTGGCATTGTTTTTAGTATGTTTTTAGTATGATCTAGTTAGTTTTTAGTATATTTTTATTAGTTTTTAGTTAAAATTCACTTTTCTGGACTTTACTATGAGTTTGTGTTACTTTGCCCAAGATTTGATGGCCCAAACCGGCGTTCAAAGTCACCCTCAGAAATCCCAGCGTTAAACGCCCAAACTGGCATAAAAGCTGGCGTTTAACTCCAAGAAGAGTCTCTACACGAAAATGCTTCATTGCTCAGCCCAAGCACACACCAAGTGGGCCCGGAAGTGGATTTTTATGTCTTTTACTCATCTCTGTACACCTTAGGCTACTAGTTTTCTATAAGTAGGG
>NC_029781.3:21993232-21994282 GCF_000817695.3 Arachis duranensis
TATTTTTTTCGAAATTCTTGAAGATGAATTCTAGAGTTTCATGATGATTTGTTGAAGTCTGGCTGGCTGAGAAGCCATGTCTAATCTCATTGGACCGAGGTTTCAACTTATCACCACAAGAGCTTGTTGATTTCTTATCAATCTTGCTTTTGGAGCAGTGATCTGCTAAGGCTTGGCTGGCCTTTGGACATGTCTAGTGTTTTGGACCGAAGCTTTCTTTGAAAGCTTGGCTGGCTGTGAAGCCATGTCTAATTCCTGGACCGGAGTCTTAGGCTAGCATTGCACTGATTCTTGGAATTCTCATTAAGAATTTTGATATCTTTTTCCACTTAATTTTCGAAAAACACAAAAAAAAATTAAAAAAATCATAAAATCCAAAAATTTCTTGTTTGAGTCTAGTGTCTCATCTTAAGTTTGGTGTCAAATGCATGCATTCATTCATGTGTCTTAAGGATTTTCAAGTAATTCTTGATGATCTTCGTGCTCTGATCTTTGAATTCTATTGACTTGAGTGTCTCATTTGCATTTTCATTTTGTTAATGTCAGTAGTATACAAACTGCTAAGTTTGGTGTCTTGCATGCATTGTTATTTGATTCTTGTTGCATTTTGATTTTTCCTTATTATTAAAAATCCAAAAATATTTTTAATTTGTGTCTTCTCAAGTCAATAATACAGAGAATTGAAGATTCAGAACATACAGCAGAGGAATTGCACAGAAAAAGCTGGGCGTTCAAAACGCCCAGTGAAGAAGGACAGACTGGCGTTTAAACGCCAGCCAGGGTACCTGGTTGGGCGTTTAACGCCCAAAAGGGTAGCATTTTGGGCGTTAAACGCCAGAATGTGCACCATTCTGGGCGTTTAACGCCAGGATGGCTAGAAGGGAAGATTTTGTTTTCAAATCAAATTTTTTCTAAGTTTTCAAAATCTTTTCAAAATCAAATCTTTTTCAAATCAATTTTTCAATCAAATCTTTTTCAAAACCAATTTCTTTCCATTTTTAAAGATACTTACTATCAATTAATAATTTGATTCAACATTTCAAGTATGTT
>NC_029781.3:21996031-21996583 GCF_000817695.3 Arachis duranensis
TACTCTCCCAAGCAATACAGAAGAAAATCCAAAAGGAGAGTGCAAGGCCATCAACATGGCCGAATTCTGGGATGAAGAAGATGCAGTGAAGGCCACTGAGGAAGACCTCACTGGGCGTCCACTGACCTCCAATGAGTTCCCCAATAAGGAACCATGGGAATCCGAGGCTCAAAATGAGACCATAGAGATTCCATTGGACTTACTTCTGCCATTCATGAGTTCTGATGAGTATTCTTCCTCTGAAGAGGATGAGTATGTCACTGAAGAGCAAGTTGCTAAATATCTTGGAGCAATCATGAAGCTGAATGACAAGTTATTTGGAAATGAGACTTAGGAGGATGAACCCCCTTTGCTCACCAAAGAACTGAATGACTTGTCTAGGCAGAAACTGCCTCAAAAGAGGCAAGATACTGGGAAGTTTTCAATACCTTGTACCATAGGCACCATGACCTTCAAGAAGGCCTTGTGTGACTTAGGGTCAAGCGTAAACCTCATGCCCCTCTCTGTAATGGAGAAATTAGGGATCTTTGAGGTGCAAGCTGCAAAAATCTC
>NC_029781.3:22000585-22016935 GCF_000817695.3 Arachis duranensis
GTGCTTCAAACTCCTAGCAGGCGGGGCGTTAGTGACAGATGCAAAAGAATCGATGGATTCTATTCCGGCCTGACCGAGAACCGACAGCTGAATTCCGTGTGCTGTGACAGAGCATATGCAATCGTTTTCACTGAGAGGATGGGAGGTAGCCATTGACAACGGTGAAACCCTACACAAGCTTGCCATGGAAAGGAATAAGAAGGATTGGATGAAGATAGTAGGAAAGCAGAGAGAGACGGAAGGGAAGGCATCTTCATGCGCTTATCTGAAGTTCCTACCAATGAATTACATAAGTATCTCTATCTTTACCTTTTTGTTATTTTCGTTCATCACCATTACCATTTGAGTTTGCCTGACTAAGATTTACAAGATGACCATAGCTTGCTTCAATACTAACAATCTCCGTGGGATCGACCCTTACTCGCGTAAGGTTTATTACTTGGACGACCCAGTGCACTTGCTGGTTAGTTGTGCGAAGTTGTGTAATGCCATGGTATTGAGCCACCAAGTTTTTGGGGTTCATGACCGGGGATTATGAGAGTTGTGAAAAGTATTGTTCACAATTTCGCGCACCAGATGCCTCAAGGGATACATTCTCCTCCACACAACTATTGGGAGCAACTAAGGATATGAGCACCAAAAGTACTAAGGATGGAGCAACAAAGGCAAGGAAAAGACATTGAGGAGCTCAAGCACTCCATAGGATCTTCAAGAGGAAGAACCAGCCGCCATCACTAAGGTGGACCCGTTCTTTAATTTCCTTGTTCTTAATTTTCTGTTTTTCAATTTTATGCTTT
The DNA here is from genome assembly GCF_000817695.3 of Arachis duranensis. NCBI lineage: Eukaryota > Viridiplantae > Streptophyta > Magnoliopsida > Fabales > Fabaceae > Arachis > Arachis duranensis. The sequence goes on from NC_029781.3 coordinate 22,001,383, forward strand.
GTGTTATCTATGTTTGTGTCTTCATTACATGATCATTAGTGTCTAGTGTCTATGCCTTAAAGCTATGAATAATTCCATGAATTCTTCACCTCTCTTAAATGAAAAATGTGCCTAATTACAAAAGAACAAGAAGTACTTGGATTTCAAATTTTATCTTGAAACCAATTTGATTATTTTGATGTGGTGGTAATACTTTTTGTTTTCTGAATGAATGCTTGAACAGTGCATATTTTTTATAGTGAAGTTTATGAATGTTAAAATTATTGGCTCTTGAAAGAATGATGAACAAAGAGAAATGTTATTGATAATCTGAAAACTCATGAAATTGATTCTTGAAGCAAGAAAAAGTAGTGAAAAAAAAGAGAAAGAAAGAAAAAGAAAAAGCAAGCAGAAAAAGCCAATAGCCCTTTAAACCAAAAGGCAAGGGTAAAGAGGATCCAAGGTTTTGAGCATTAATGGATAGGAGGGCCCAAGGAAATAAAATCCAGGCCTAAGCGGCTAAATCAAGTTGTCCCTAACCATGTGCTTGTGGCATGAAGGTTCAAGTGAAAAGCTTGAGACTGAGTGGTTAAAGTCGTGATCTAAAGCAAAAAGAGTGTGCTTAAGAACTCTGGACACCTCTAACTGGAGACTTTAGCAAAGCTGAGTCACAATCTGAAAAGGTTCACCCAGTTATGTGTCTGTGGCATTTATGTATCCGATGGTAATACTGGAAAACAAAGTGCTTAGGGTCACGGGGTGGTAATACTGGAAAATAAGATGCTTAGGGTCACGGCCAAGACTCATAAGTAGCTGTGTTCATGAATTAACATACTGAACTAGGAGAATCAATAACACTATCCAAAATTCTGAGTTCCTATAGATGCCAATCATTCTGAATTTCAAAGGATAAAGTGAGATGCCAAAACTGTTCAGAAGCAAAAAGCTACTAGCCCCGCTCATCTAATTAGGACTAAGTTTCATTGATATTGTGAGATTCATTGTATATTCTCTTCTTTTTATCCTATTTTGTTTTTAGTTACTTGGGGACAAGCAACAATTTAAGTTTGGTGTTGTGATGAGCGGATAATTTATACGCTTTTTGGCATTGTTTTTAGATAGTTTTTAGTAGGATCTAGCTACTTTTTAGTATATTTTTATTAGTTTTTAAGAAAAATTCACATTTTTGAACTTTACTATGAGTTTGTGTATTTTTCTGTGATTTCAGGTATTTTCTGCATCATTTACTTATTTCTGTAAACCCTAGTAACTAGTCTAGTATAAATAGGACATTTTACTATTGTATTAGACATCTTTTGATCACCTTTTGATCTCTTGATCACGTTTTGGGTGATGGCCTCACGGCCATGCCTGGACCATCATCACTTATGTATTTTCAACGGTGGAGTTTCTACACACCATAGATTAAGGTGTGGAGCTCTGCTATTCCTCGAGTATTAATGCAAAGTACTATTGTTCTTCTATTCAATTCATGCTTATTCTTATTCTAAGATATTCATTCGCACACAAGAACATGATGAATGTGATGATTATGTGACACTCATCACCATTCTCACTCATGAACGCGTGATTGACAACCACTTTCGTTCTACATGAAAATAAGCTTGAAGGAATATCTCTTGGATTTCTAATCAACGATTCACATCAACTCCCCTCTTACAATGGGACATCTGAATCCGAGATTAGAATCTTCGTGGTATAGGCTAGAATCCATTGGCGGCATTCTCGAGATCCAGAAAGTCTAAACCTTGTCTGTGGTATTCCGAGTAGGATCTGGGATGGGATGACTGTGACAAGCTTCAAACTCGTGACTGTAGGGCGTAGTGACAGACACAAAAGGATAGTAAATCCTATTCCTACACGATTGAGAACCAACAGTTGATTAGCCATACGATATCTGTACATGGTATTTTTCATCCGAGACGAGAAATCTGACAGTTGATTAGCCATACAGAAATCGTAGAGAACCATTTTCACTGAGAGGACAGGAAGTAGCCATTGATAACGGTGACACCCAACACACAACTTGCCATGGAAAGGAGTATGAACGATTGAATGAAGACAGTAGGAAAGCAGAGATTCAGAAGGAATAACGCATCTCCATACGCTTATCTAAAATTCCCACCAATGAATTACATAAGTATTTTTATCTTTATTTTATGTTTATTTATCTTTTAATTATCAAAACTCTATAACCATTTGAATCTGCCTGACTGAGATTTACAAGATAACCATAGCTTGCTTCAAGCCGACAATCTCTGTGGGATCGACCCTTACTCACGTAAGGTTTATTACTTGGACGACCCAGTGCACTTGCTGGTTAGTTGTGCGAAGTTGTGAAAAAGAGTTGAGATTACAATTGTGCGTACCAAGTTATTGGTGCCATTGAGATCACAATTTCGTGCACCAGCTATTCACATATTTCTTGGCCCAATATGTTCAATCACTAAATTTAATATCATATTATTATAACTATGATCAAAGTGGGCTTAATTTCAAATGGGCCATGAGGACAATACTTTTTATTTCCTGCGCACAAAATCAAATCCATCAAAAAATCAATTGGAAGCAAATAACAAATTAATAACTTTATAATTAATATTTTAATAATGTTTGATCATCCAATTTGATACAAATTTTTCAAACTCAACACAAGCAGTAGTCAACCAACCACAAAGTGCTCAAAACAGACCACGTGCTCAAAACAGACCCAAATTAGAACACAGATATGAAACCACGTAACAGAGAGCACAAATATGAAATGAAATAGAGTGCTCATGTTAAAACAGGGCATCTAAATTTTTGAAACAAAACAGTTTTAATTCAGCCCTTCTTTTTTGCTTTTTCTCCCCCTTTTGTCATCAAGGAGGGACACCTACAAGTAAAAGAGACCAAAACAAATGCAGTTCATAATAATTCAAGCTTAAGCAGTATCAAAGTTAAGTATTGAGTACAATCATCTAAATAAAAAAAAGAGTTCAACTAAGACAAGTTCAAAGTTAGCAAAATAAAGTGTGTTCAATAGCAGTAACATCAGGGAACAAATTTTAGGCATCAGAGAAATCAGCATTAGAATCCAGAATGTCTTCTTTTTTGGAATGATCCATGTCCTTATCCAAATGCTTAATGAGCAAATTTATCCTTTCATGAGTCTTCTTCCAAGTTTTTTCATTTTCAAGGCATGCTTCCTAGCATCTTTATAAGATTTCTCCATCAGTTTGGACATGGTTGAAAATTCTAAAAGAACATTTTTACCATTCCAGAAAAGTGATGCTTGTATGATTTAGATGTTTCAGAGGCAGAGGGAAGACTTTCATCTTCACTTTTAGAAAACATAGAGGCCTTTGAACCTTTGGCATTTTTCCCTTTAGCAGATTCGGGTACACCACTACCTTTGATCATAGAGACCCTATTCTTCACAGGCTCATTATTGAGATCAACTTGAAAATACTCAAACACACAAATTAAAAATATGCCATAAGGCAAATTGCTCTTTATATCACTTTGAACACAATCCCATATGTGCCGGATCATCAGATAGGCAAAAGAAATAGGAACAGAATTCAAAATGGCATACAGCACTAGGATGTCACAGACAATCACCCTTTGATAAGACCCGTTCTGTGGCATTACAATATAGGTAATGATTCGATGTAACAGAGCCCTAATAGGTCTAAGGGCCTTGTATGTGAGATTGGTTCCATCCAAAGCAGAGAAATTTTTACAAACTCAAACCAGGGCTTCTTGATGAGAGATACCAACATGGTTATCCCATTTTCCCGTCATGAAAGCCCTAACCCCTTCGTTCTCATAACCCAGTGCAGTACTAATTGTTTCTTGACTTAAAGAGAAATGAGTATTTTTGACATATGAGTGAAGTTCACCTTCATGTAAAATCAGATTGGCATAAAACTCACGCACTAGGTTCGGATAAATTGGTTTTCTAATTTTGAAAATGGGATTCCATTTTAAATCATGAAAACAAGATTGAAAATTAATTTCTTTATCAGCAAGGGCTTCAAGATCAACAACAAAGGAAGCACACAACTTTTGGTTTACCAAAACATGAGAGTGAAACTCATAGGCTGCATAAGATATGAAGCGAAAAGGATCATAGTGAGAATGATTCTTACCATATTTGTTTTTGAAATTCAGAGAGTCAAGGTTAGGAGCCTCTCGGGTATTCTGAAGAACAGTGTGCCTGATTCCTCGAGAGGGACGCTGAGAGGGGGCAGAACGTCCAAAAGGGTTGGAGTGGAACGCCGTGGAGGCGAGGGACGGCGAGGAGGTGAATCATCTTCTTCATGCATAGGCTCTTTACCCTTCGTTCCTTTCCTCTGGGAGGAGGCCGCTTTCTTACGTGGTGTTAAACCTTTTGGATGAATAACCTTGCCTGCCATAGACTCAGAGGACTGTGATGTGGGTGAAGAGGAGGAGTATGAATGTATGTGAATATATGTGAATGTGAGTGTGAGTTTGTGGCTATTTGGAGGATGGAGGATTTTTGGGAGGGATTGGTGTTCGGGAATAAAAAGAAATAGAAACAGAGAAGATAAAGGGAGTAGCAAAGAGAAAGGAAGGTGGAGAGAGGTTAGGTGTAAACCGTCATAAATGCATAGTAGAGAAAATCTCTTTTAAAGCAATAGCATTTAATGAAACGGTTTTTAATAAAGGAATTTAAAATTAAATCATGATAACTGAAAAGACTCTTCCATAAAAAGAGGGAAGAAGTTGATTTTGACAAGACTTTTAAAAGATATTATGTGAAAGTCCCGTTGAAAATTAAAAAATAAGAAAATATATGAAATCAAAAAATAATGAGCCCATATCATAGAATAGACCCAGGGGGGTTGAACTAGCTTAGGTCCAAAGTATCCAATTTTTTGTCTCCCTCTTTTATGAAATGTTCATCATTTGCCCAGATTTGTCTCTCTGCTGCCTATGAGACAAAAACACACAGAAAGCAGAAAATTAATATTTATCCAAAAGAATTGAAATCCCTTATTCCTAGATTACTTCTCAGCAAACAAAAACTATCTTCATACAATGTTTTAGTAAAGATGTCAGCCATTTGTTCTCCCGACTTTACAAATTGAATATCAATAGTACCCTTTTTGCACATGTTCTTGAATAAAATGATATCTTACTTCAATGTGCTTAGTTCTAGAGTGCAACACATGATTTTTTGAAATGCTTATTACACTCATGTTGTCATAAAACAAGGTTATACTATCAATTTTCAGTTTGTAATCCTCTATTTAAGTTTTTAACCCAATTAATTGTGAGTAACAAGCGGCCACAGATATATATTCAGCTTCAGCCGTGGATAGTGCAACAGTGGCTTGCTTCTTGCTTGACCACATGTTTAGTGAATTTTCAAGGAAGTAACACATTCCGGAAGTGCTTATTCTATCCACTCTATCTCTCGCATAATCTTCATCACAATATCCTACTACATAAAACTCATTAGATTTCGGATACCATAAACCAAGATCATATGTGCCTTTAATGTATCTAATGATTCTCTTAACGTCCGAAAGATGTGACTCTTTTGGGTGAGATTGAAATCTAGAACATACACCCACACTTTGAATAATGTCCGGCTTAGAGGAAGTAAGATACATAAAAGATCCTATCATTCTTCTTTACCTTGTTTCATCAACATCTTTACCATTTTCATCCTTGTCAAGTTTAGTATTTGGATGCATGGGAGTTTCCATTGGTTTGGAATTTTCTAAACCAAATTTCTTAATCAATTCTTTGGCATACTTTTTTTGGTGAATAAAAATACCACTAGGATTTTGTTTTATTTGAAGACCGAGAAAGAAAGTTGATTCTCCCATCAAACTCATTTCAAACTCACTAGTCATTAGTTTTCCAAACTCTTCACACAAGGATTTATTTGTCGAACCAAACACTATGTCATCCATATAAACTTGAACAAGAAAGATATCATCATTAGATTCCTTTATAAATAAAGTAGTATGTTTTCTAATAAGAAAGCACTAAGCCTTTCATACCAAGCTCTTGGAGCTTGCTTAAAGCCATAAAGAGCCTTAAAGAGTTTAAAAATATGATTTGAAAAATCTTTGTTTTCAAAACTGGGGGGTTGAGCTATAAATACTTCTCTATCAATAAATCCATTTAAAAAGGCACATTTAACATCTATTTAGAACATTTTAAAACCCTTATGGGCAGCATAGGCAAGAAGCAACCGAATTGCTTCTATTCTTGTTACTGGAACAAATGACTTATCAAAGTCAATGCCTTCCTCCTGATCATAACCTTGGGCCATTAGTCTAGCCTTGTTATGAACAACACGTTCATCCTCACCCAATTTATTTTTGAAAATCTACTTAGTACCGGTTACTTTTTTACCATTTGTGTATGGTACAAGTGTCCAAACCTTATTTTTCTCAAATTGGGACAGCTCATCTTCCATGACTTTTACCCATGAGGGATCTTTTAGAGCTTGATTTACATTGAGATATTCTAATTGGGACAAGACAAGGTTGCTTTCTTCCGTTTGCTTCTTGCTTGAGGATCTTGTGGTTATGCCTTGTGAAGGATCACCAATGATGAATTCATGAGAATAATCCTTTAAAAACTTCCATTCACGTTGCTTTTGAGAAGAGGCTTTGCCTTGACAAGTTTCAGATGAGTTCGCCATTCTGGATTCTCTGACTTGGTCAGGAGACAAAATGAAAATGTCTCCTCTGATCTGAGAAGAAGTTTCTGACTGACAGTTTCAACAGTTGGGACAGAATTGAAGTTTGCTTGATTCACTTGAGGACTTGCTTCTGCTTCACTTCCTGCATCATCATCTAGAATAGTGCTGGGTATAGAGTTAGCATCATAAAAAGATACATGTATGGACTCTTCAATAGTTCTATGTTCTTTAAGGTAAACTCTAAATGTTTTGCTAGTAGTTGAGTATCCTACAAACCTTTCTTCATATGATTTTGGATCAAATTTACCAAGATTTTCTTTGTTATTAAGTACAAAATATTTGCATCCAAAAATATAAAAGTACTTGACATTAGGGGGAGTTCTTTTCCAAAGCTCATATGGGGTTTTCTTCAAGCCTTTTCTAATTATTGTTCTATTTAGGATATAACAAGCTGTATTTACAGTTTTGACCCACAAAAATATTGGAACATCATTTTCACAAAGCATTTCTCTAGTCATTTCTTGAAGGCTTCTGTTCCTTCTTTCAAGAACCCCATTTTGTTGAGGTGTTCTAGGGCATGAAAAATTATATGCTATTCCAAAATCATCACAAAAGTTTTTAAAATCTTTATTTTCAAATTCTTTTCCATGGTCACTTCTTATGTGAGCAATTTTTGAATCCTTTTCATTTTGAATCTTTTTACAAAGAGAAGAAAAGGCATAAAAAGTATCATTTTTATGAGTCAAGAAAAGAACCCATCCATATCTTGAATAGTCATTAACCACTACCAAACCATAGTGTTTACCTCCCAAACTTTGAGTTCTAGTGGGACCAAAAGGATCAATATGCAACATTTTTAATGGCCTTTTAGTAGAAATTTCATCTTTGGGTTTAAAAGAAGATTTTACTTGTTTGCCTAATTGACAAGCTTCACAAGTAATATCTTTGTCAAATTTGATATTTGGAATTCCTCTAATCTTAGAAATTTGGTACATGCTTGCATGTCCTAATTTCTTATGCCAAAGCCATTTTTCAGATTCAATAGATGTAAAACATGTTACTTTTTGATCTTTTAAATCCTCTAAAGTAAGTCCATATACATTGTTGCATCTTTTTACTTCAAAAAAGCATCACCGAATTTCTCACAAACAACTAAGTAATCCAATTTTCTAAATATAACCAAATATTTAAGATCACATAATTGGCTAATGCTTAGAAGATTATGTTTCAATCCATCAACAAGCAAAACATCATTTATGAAAGAAGAGAAGTTCTTATCCACTTTACCTATGGCCACAATTTTTTCTTTTTCATTGTCATCGAAAGTAATAAAGCCTCCATCATATTCATCAATTTTGATGAAGAATGTTAACTTTTCGGTCATATGCCTAGAGCATCCACTATCCATATACCACATGTTGTCTTTTCTCTTGGATGCTAGGCAAACCTACAAAAATACTTAAGTGACCTTAGATATCCAAATCTTTTTGGATCATTTTATGCAAACCATCTTCTTTGTCCCAAGCCATTATAGTTACCAACAATTTTATAAATTTTATCACCAATTATTCTTTCACTTATGAAGCATTGAATGGGAAAGTGACCATCCCGATTGCATAATCTACAAAACTTTTTAGGTTGCTGTTTTTTTAGATTGGTTGGATTTTGAAATCTCATGTCATCCGAAGTGGAAGCCATATTTAGCAAAAGAAGATTTTTCAAAAATATTTTTTGAATCTTTATGAAAACCCAAACCAGCTTTGTCATAGAGAGGTTTTTGACTAGTGAAAAATTGATTCAAATTTTCAGAATTTTGATCAAAGTTAGCTAGATCTTCTTTTAGGCTTTTTAACTCTTTATACAACCTTTCATTTTCCTAAAAAAATTAGATGTGCAACCATAGAATGATGGTATTCACAACCCTTAATTTCAGCATTTAACCGCTTGTTTTCTTCAACAAGATCAATAGCATTTTCGGCTTACCTTAATTTATCTTTGAGAAAACTATTTTCTGCTTTTAGAATGGTAACTTGAGATTTAAGTTCATAGTTTTCATTTAAGAAGAATATGATTTTTTTCATTGAGATGATCTATCATAAGACGAAGGTCTTCAGAAGTAGGTTCAATGAGATGTACCTCATCAGTTTGATTGGCCATGAGATAGGTTTGAGATTTGCTGTCTGATTCTTCCTCATCCTCGGAGTCATTCCCCAAGTCTTCCCAATATGTCATGAGTCCCTTCTTCTTTTCCCTTTTTGGCTTGTCTTTTTTTTTCAGTTTTGGACAGTCAAACTTGTAATGTCTAGCTTCTCTGCAGTTGTGGCAAATGACCTTGCTTAAATTCCAATTAGGTTTTCTTGAACTGCCTCCTGTGTTTCGTTTCTTTTGCTTCATCATTCTCCTGAATTTCTTAGCAAAAAAAAAAAACAAAATCATCGTTAGATAAATCATCGCTGGATTCTTCATCCAAAGATTCAGTGACTGATTTGAGAGCAACTCCTTTCCTTTTTGTATCATTTTTCAAATAGGTGTTTTTAAAAGCAAGTAAGTTTGCTTTCAGATTATCATAGGTCATATCATCAATGCCACTACTCTCAACTATTACAATGGCTTTAGTTTCCCACTCTTTAGTGAGACATCTCAATATTTTCCTCACAAGCACAGATTCTGAATGTTTGATTCCCAAAGCATCCAAGCCAGTGATGATAATGTTGAATCTTTCAAACATTTCATCAATTATTTCTCCTTCCTTCATTGAGAACATTTCGTATTCTTTGTTTACCATGTCTATTCTAGATCTTTTGACTTGGGATGTGCCTTCATGAGTAACTTGAAGCTTGTCCCAGATTTTCTTTGCTGTTGTGCATCTTGATACTCATCGGTATTCCTCGAAGCTGACAGCATAGTTAAGCATGTTGACAGCTTTAGCGTTGAGCTCTATTTTCTTTCTGTCATCGTCATTCCAATCTTCCTCAGCTTTAGGAATAACCACAGCATCAGCTCTTGTTGTGGATAGAAATTGTGGTCCTTCCAGGATTATCTCCCAAAGTCTGTAGTCTACAGACTGAACAAAAATCTTCATTCTTTCTTTCCAGTAACTGTAGTTCTTGCCATTGAAGAATGGAGGTCTATTACTTGATTGTCCTTCTATCAAAGTATAGGCCACCATATTAGAACCACTGTTGTTCTCCATCAGGATCTTTTCTCCAAGTTGCAAAGCTTGATCTTGTAAAACCTGCGAGATTAGTAAATAATTAGCGAATAAATTAGTTATTAATCAGGAAAATTATAGAATAGAATTTTATAGTTTAATACGATAGAGAAAATTAAAATAAGAAATTTGACACTAATTTTAAAAAATTTGGCCTAAAATTAGGCCGAACAGGCCAAATCGGTTGGACCAGACCCAAACTGCGCCCAAGGCCCATTATATAAAATCCACCAACAGCACCTTCTTCCCTCATTATACATATACACACACTGAAAGATAGATTGGAAGGAGAAAAACCTAGGTTCCAATTTCAATTCAACTTCAAACTCTTGTAACTTTTGATCAGGAGCTCCGATTGACGAGCTGTCAGTGGTCACGCATTCGTCTCAAAATTTTCTACAAAACCCATTCAAAAATTTGGTAAGGGGTTCACTTTCCAGTTTCAATTTCTTCTCCCCTAATTTCGAAAATCCAATGGGTATTATGTTAAACTTTTGGTGTAATTTTGGTGTTAAGGTTCAAATTAACCTGCGAGTATTATCGGGTTTAGCTTGTTTGAGCTGTGAGTCAGGTAAGAACCCTCCAACCCTTTGTGAGATGTAGATTTAGTGAATTTTATATTGATTATAGTGATAATTGTGATGTTATATTGAAATTGGTTATCGGTTGGAGTTAATTTGAGAAATTGGAAGATAGAGGATTAGCTTTGGAGGCTGTGTATCTTTGGTAAGGGGGCTGGAGTTGTGGACCCTATGGTTAGGGAACGCTTGAGGTGTTCCGAGTTATCAAAAAATCGGCCAAGATATGGTTCTAGTTTCTCGTATTTAATATCTAAGGTTTTGTGAAAACATAGGCTAGTTGACTGTAATCTTAATGAAATGTTGTGTTATCTTGTAATGGGTTGTTGATTGGTGATTATGATCGAGGACTGATGAGAATAACTAATGAGAAATGTGAATTGTGATAGTTGATGAAAATATTGAATGATGATGAAGATAGTACGAAGATTTGTGAATCGTGTTGCATTAGTTTGTGAAACTGTATATGATAAAAATGCTAGGAATTGGGTATTTGCATATGATGGAAGAGATGAAATAGGTATAAGACTAATTTGTACATGATTAGCTCTGTTTTGGAGTGTGAGTTATTGGTTTTTTTTTTTAAAGAAACTTGGTAAAAATAGAGGTTTTAGATTTGTTGAGAAAAACTTATTTTTGACCGAACTTTGTCAAGCTATAACTTGGCTTCCGGACCCCCAAATGATTTCAACCTTGTTTTTTATGAAAATTGGGTCTACGAAGTTTATGCCGTTCAAAAAACGGATGAAAAATGATTTAAAACGAAAAAGTTATGCGCGTCAGAAGTTTGGGGTTTAAAATTCAAATTCTGCAAATTTCAGACTTAGCCTAATTTTTGGCAAAATATCCTTGCATGCGTACGCATACTGGGGGCATACTCATGCGTTCTATTCTATCCAGTGCGTATGCATATGCGGACGGGTGCATACATACGCATCCTGGTCGAAAAAGAGACCTATGTGTACGCATACCTCTTGCATGCGATTGAGGATGACTATGTGTCACCGGCATGGTCGAGATGTGTGTGTGGCCAGAACGGTCGAGATGTGTGTGGCCAGAATGGTCAAGAGGGCAAGATTTGGGTGTGATCCCGCTTGCTCGATAACTTGAAAAATGTATTCGGATGGCAGATTGAGGACAGAAGTTTCCTCTCTTGTCGTGATGAGGGTGTGGAAAAAGTGGAAAGGCACTCTCTTTCGTATTGTTTTCCCAAATTCTTCTTTGGTTGAAAGGTGGAAAGGCACGCTTCTTTGATGTGGAAAGGCACTCTCCTTCATATCTCCTCCAGGAGAAGGTGAAAAGGCACACTCCTTCGATGTGTAAAGGCACTCTCCTTTGTTTATGATTCTCCTGGAGATGCGCAATCTAGAGACAAATGTCTGGGTTAGCTACCAAATGTGTCGGGTTCTGGCGATTTAACCACACGTGAACTCACGGCCAGTAGGACAGGCATGCATCATGTTGCATTTATTTGCTTTGTTTAGGTGTGCATAATTGTTCTAGTTTTCCTATTTGATAAATTTTGTTTAACTGATAACTGTGATACTTGTTGTAACTATTCTTTAAATGTGTTTGCCTTGTATTTGCTTGTGTTTGTGATTGCCTTTCTATTTTGAGTACCTTGGTGGTGGACAGGTGATAATTTTAATTTGATTTGAAATGGGTCAGAGGCCAGGTTGAGAAGCACCACTCTGTATTCTGGAGACGCTGATGAAGCGAAGAACTCTTGGGACTCAGGGTCGTATCTTTGTTTATATTTATGTATGTATATAAGATCTCCACCTTGTATATTATGTTTGTCCCTCTTAGAGGTTGACTTAGAGAAACAGGTTGTCAGTTTTCTATTTTTGTTTACTTTTGGGTTTATTTGTGTGTATGTATATATGCTTTGGCCGGTTCTAGCTTAGCGAACCGAGTCGGAAGCCTTGCTATATGTATCTTTGGAATTCTTCTCTCATAGTTATCGTTTACGCGAGTGATGCGATTTTCTTTTTAATGCTTTGCTTAACTCTTTTTCACAGGCCTCTAGTTGAAATTTCTTTCAACTATTAGAGGTCGTAATACCTTACCACCTCAGTTTTATGACTTAAGCATAAGACTCTGTGTGGTAGGGTGTTACAGATCTCTTTGAGACCAAGCTCTGATACTAATTGATAGTAATCAGTGGCTAAAAGAAGAGGGGGTTGAATCTTAGCTTCCTTTTTCGCAGAGTATTACTTTTACTTTTTCAACAAACTTCAGGAGATATTTCACTTTTGTCTCGTAACAAGTTGAGAGACCTTTTTCATTTCGTCTCTCGAGAACCAGAAATAGAAAAGAAGCAGAGATGAAAGAATCACACTAAGATGTATCCTGGTTCAGCTGCTAAGTGCAATGCAGCCTACATCTAGTCTCCATCACAATAGTGACAGAATTTCACTATCTTTAACAGATTACAAACACCAATTCTTTCCCCAATCTGAATTTGACTTGGATTCAAACCAATTTTCAACAGTAAAGTACTAACCCAACTTGCAAGGAAATTTTCACAGGATCATGAAACACAACACAACAAAAAGATGTACAAAGAGACTCTGAAACATCTATGAATTTTTCTCTAATTTTGATCACTGTCTTTTTTCTCTCACTGTCTTTTTCTTATAAATCTCACCTTGTTTGCCTTTTTTACCATGAGACTCAGATAGACAAAACTAAGAAAAAGAAAACTAAATGAACATCATTGAAGGAGAAGAACTCAGGAAGCTTAAGGGTAGCTATGAAAACTATGTGCTTTTCACTTACTCTCCTTGATCTCAACCTTTGGTCGTTCACCCTTAATATAGAAGGGGAAGCTTCCAAAGTTGAAACCATAGCCCAGCAACTTCTTCTCCTACCAAAGAGTAGCAACGGCTTCATCAGAAGGGGTTGAGAAAACCGAGGCTGATGCATGCAAGCTTACCTCATCACTCTCATCCTTTTTCTTCAAGTTTCTTCAATCTTGGCCATTGATTTTGACTTTGACCCCAATAATGGATTCTGATCATTGATGAGCTTCTGACTCTGGACAGCTTCAAGTATTCCATTTTTTCTTCTATCTACTTGAGACTCAAAGGCTATCCTCTTATTTGATACACAAAAACGGAAATGAACTTTTTACTAAGATAGATTTGCTTCATGAACTGAAGCCGATCTCTTCCTTTCTTGGTAACAAAATCTTAAAGTCTTTCTTCAAATCTTTCCTTCTGTAGCAAAGATCTTTCTTAGCCTTTCTTCATAGGCTTTTCTTCTGAGGCTTTACAAATTTTCTTCTATCTTCTTCTTTGAAAGATTGATGTGACCGAAGCAGAGGAAAGAGAAGAAAGAAGGAAAAAAGCTTTCGGTGGAAGCATTAATTGGAACTAAACCAAATTGAATTTTCACTTCCATTACCCAAGATATAAAGTAACGTGTAAGACTTTTGGTTACTAAGGATTGAAGTTAATTGAATTGAGATTGGGTTCTAGTAACCAAGACATGGAGCAACCGAAATATGCTTTGAAGTTCATAGGCCATTTTCTTCTTTTCTTTTGATTTGTCAAAATTAGTTCATGGGCTATATTCAACCTCTTGATTAATTTAGTTTGCACAAAACTAAATTAATTCATTGATCCAGTGAGCTTGTATAGCTTTTTAATTCATTATGGAAGCTGATTTTCCTGCACACTAACAAAAACATTAAATAACCCATTGGAGGTAATTTAAACATTTAATAACATTTTAATAATTTTTTAATTCATATTTTAATAAAGTTTATATATACTAAAACTAACTATTAAAATAAATTATTATATATTTGTATATAAATATATTTATTGTTTAATTTATTTTTAATATATATTTTATATTTTAATATATATTTTATACTAGTAGTTAATTTTATTATATAGCAAATATGATTGTTCTAAAAGTAATAAAAGTGGCTTCATTGTTTCACTCTGTCCAATATCGCTACATATTTGATGGGATAATGGGTCTTGTTGTACCTCCATATTTGAAACAAATAGATTTACGTGGGAGAGTGTGAACTTTCCTAAGGAGGTATGAATTAGGGGAAGTAGCAGATGCAGTAAAGAATGAGAAGTAAAAGTTGAGATGTAGAAAAGAAAAGAGAAGATTAATTGAGTTAAACTGATATATTGAATAATTTAGATAAATGAAGATATATATAAAAGTCTTAAATTATATATAACAATAAGAGTCCTATCATCACATATCTAGATTCCATTATAACATATGCAGCAGAAAACAGAATTCAGATGACTACTAACCTTTTTTTATCAATTGACATAAGAAAAAATATCAATTAATCTCCAAATTAGTCTTTTTATTTTTTTTTTGGGGAGGGGGGTTGATCTTCAAACTACTTTTAATTTTCCCTTCTCTCAAATTTCGATAGTGATCCGCAAATTTAGTAAGACATTACACTCTTTTTTGGTGACTTAAGGGGCCAAGAGCCCAAAGAAATAAGAAAACAATTAGTAAGAGATAAAACTACCTTTTGTAATCAACTTAGGTTGGTTGAGTGGTTAGCTCACTCGTCCGTTTAAACAAGTGTCAACGACAAACCCACTGTCAGATTGGAAGATACCGTAAAAAACAAAAAAAAAACTACTTTTTGTTTATGGTTAGAAATAAAAATTCAATTTATTTAGAGATTGAAATTTTTATCTAGTTTTTTATTTACTTTTTAAATAGTTATCTAAATATTCATATACAATTTTAAATAAAATATATAAATAATTTGTCAATAAAAAATTATGTCATTTATATAAAAATATTTTTTATTATTTGTATCACGATTTATAATATTTTAATGATATTTTTGTTATTATAAAAAATAAATGACATTTTTGTAAACGTATTAAAAAATAAGGATGATTTTGATGATTTATTATTTTTATACTTTTATTACTGGATTTCTGAATAACCTATTTCATTTGCTTTTTTCTAGATAAAAAAGCATCCGGTAACTGTTTTCAAATTGATCTTTCTTTACAAACCAAACAAAAAGAAAATAAAATTGTATTGGGCTTTATACATTTCCCGGCAATCCATATGTTTCATGTTGACTTTGAT
>NC_029781.3:22016998-22018073 GCF_000817695.3 Arachis duranensis
CAGTGGACTTTTTTTTTTTAATAAAAAGATTTATATTTTTCAATTTATGTGATAATAGAAGGAATTATATTTTTTTTTTTTGCATTATATTTTAATTTTGTAACTAGTTCAATTTTGTAGGTTGAGTCTGCAAAATTAAGAATCAATGCAATTTCACCGTCTTACCAGCAAAATTGAGGAAAAAATTGTATCACTTTCAACAAAATTAAAAAAGAAAATGTGATATGAACAAATTAGCTATAGTGCACAGTTTATACTATTTTAACCACTTAATGATATTAGTTCATTAACTTTAAAATACAAATGCTAATACAGAAATATCCTCCATTTGAATTTTGAATAAAATATAAAAAATCAAAATCAATAGAAATAGAAATATGTATTTTAGTTGAAATTCTGAAAATTTTGTATTTTTTTTCAAATTTATGAATTGAATTTAGAACAATATGATTAATAATTTTTTAAAAATTTATTGAAAATCATTCTTGAATTAATTAGCATCTACAAAACAATTTATTAGAACTTTTAATGTTAAAGTATATCCCTTTAAGATAGTATAAGAACTAAAACATAAATTTTTTCATAGTTAAAAATAACAAAGTGTGATAACAAAATAATATAAAGAAGTCACTTAAATTTATACAATATGTGATTTTGAAAATAATTAAAGCATTATATATTAATCAAATCATCATTTAATTTATAAAATTAAGTATATAACAAAGGTTTTGATCATGTTTATTACTTTAAAATTTAAACAATTCAAGTTTAAACTCTTATATCACTTTTAATGACTATATTTTATATTATTTTTTTTAACATTAAAATCTCAATAATGATTACTTAGATATCAGTGAATTAAAAGATAATTTTTAATAATTTTAAAAAATCATTAACTCATTTTTGTTTTAAATTTATAATGATGCAAATTTTTCAAAATTTAAACTAAAACATAAAATTTGAATTTCTATTCTACTTTTTATTTTTTATGCTTATTTTGAATTTGAATAAATATATTTTTTTATTGAGATTTAACTTCAAAATTAATGAATTAACTTAAAAATAAAAAATGTCA
>NC_029781.3:22018118-22048670 GCF_000817695.3 Arachis duranensis
GGGGAGCCAAAATTTAATAATAATATTTATATTAAAATAAAATTTATCAATATAATTATTCTTTAAGTTTGTTACTAATAAAATAATAAATAAATAATTCTACAGAAAAAAAATATAAAATAATTTATAATAGTACTCTTCGAATATTTAGTGACTTGAAATCTTTAATAATTAAATCATAGTGCTACTATAATTAAACCTGGGTGCTTTATGTAAAACTCATAAAATTAATAAATAATTAGTTAATAAATTAATTATTAAATAGAAAAATTAAAAATAAATTTTATAATTTAATGACATAGAACTAATTAAAATATGAATTTAGACATTAATTTTAAAAAATTTGATCTAAAATTAGACCAAATGAATCGGACCGGTCGAACCGGATTCATATTGGTCCAAGGCCCAACCTATACAGCCCCATTCATGAGTCTTCAGCTCATTAATCACACAAAAAAAGGGAAAAGCAACGTTGGAAGAGAAGAGGGGAAAAGGGTTTGGGAAGAATATTCACATCCGTTTTTAATCGCTCGTAATTTTTGATACGAAATTCCGATTGATGAGTCGTTTGCGACTATGTGTTCGTCTCGGAGTCCTCTTCAATTCTATTTAAAATAAGTGGTAAGTCCTTCTGTATATCATTCCCATTTTTTTGTTCCCCTCATTTCCACGAAATTGGTTTGAGTTTTGAGTGATGTTGATGATTTTGATGGTTTAGGTGCAATCTACTATTGGATAATTGTTGGATTATACTCTAATCATCAATGGATAAGGTAAGAAAATTTTAAACCCTTGTGCGTTGCCCAATTTTGTGTACCTTAGTGCTAATTTAGTGAATTATATGAATTAGAATAAATTTATGTTAAATTGAAGTTTGAATTGGTGAATTAGAGCTCTTGGAACAACCCTTGGTGGCTGGAATCATAGGAATTGACTAGGAATCTTGAAGCTTGAATTTTGGTGGTTTTGAGCTTAGGGAAAAAATCGGCCAAGGTATGGTTTAGGTTTCTCGTATTTAATATGTAATGTCTTGTGAAAACTTAGGCTAGACGACCTAGGATAAGTTGGATTGAGAATATTGGATTTGATTGGTAGTTTAGTTGACAATGTATGTTTGATTTGTTAAGGCATGATAAATTCATTGGTTTTGTGACATGAATATAGTTGACGATGGTGGAAAGATGATATTTGAAGTGTATGATGATGTAGGTATTGATGAGTATGTATCTTGTTATATATATTGAACTTGAATTGTTGGATATGATCATGATGATATATATTAAAGATGTTGTGTTAAACATGGATTGTTGGATTGAAGGCTTGATGGAGATGGTAAATTAGTGTATTAAAGAATGATGTGGTGTAGTTGAGTTTGGTTTTAAGGCACTATGGTAAGATTTGGTAAGTTTTAAAGGGGTTGGGGTTGAAATATATTGAAAGTTGAGGTTTGGCAAAATTTTGCATAATCTATTTTCTTGCAGCAGCTTCGAACGCTTTTTGGGAACGATCTAACCATCACAATTAGATAAAATCAATTTTCCTTTAATATCTTGATGTGTAGATCAATTCTACAAAATTTAGTTAAAGTTTAACGGTTGGATTAGGAGATATAAAGTTTTGAAGTTTTTTTACTTTTCAAGCTTATATCTTCCAATCCTGACTATAATTTTGAGTGTGACCAAAATGAAATTGATATGGGAATATTCTCTTGTTTTTGTAGAAATTTCATACTTTCATAAATTATTTTAAAGAAGTTGTGCTTGTTTTAAAAGTAGAGCTCTTAGTTGTTTTGACAGTGAAATCATTTTTTGAAAGCAAACTTGTAATTAGTATAACTCTCTCTACAAAAATGATTTTTCTATGGGACTTTGACTGATTTAAATCTCTATAAGTATATTTTATTTCTGAAAAATTTCAGATATATCAAGTGAAAATATGATTTTTGATGAATTTTTTAAAAACATGGTAGGTTGTTGTCTTAGTGCAAGAGCTTTCAAACTTGAAACCAATATTTGCAAGAGAAAATGGCTTTCTTTTTTATTTTATTCAATTTAACTATTTCAAATGGGTTCAGATTTCTAGGATACTTCCATTTTGAGCTAGAGACAGAGAATTAGGCTTGTAATCTTCTGTGGATGAATTTTTAGATAAAATGAAGTGTGCGAAAATGATGATGATGTTATGAATGGTGACAAAATTGATAATCAATAACTGATAATGAATGAATGAATGAATATGATAAATAAAGTCAAAATGAGATTTTTGTTGATGAGTTATAATTGATAATGTGAATTGAGATTGAATAAATATATGTTTGAGATACCTGGGCAGTAGCAAAGATCGTGGTTTGTTTCGCTTGCTCTGGGTCAATGTTTGAGATACCTGGATAGTAGCAAGAATTGTGGTTCGTCCCGCTTGCACTCCAGGTCAGTGATTGTGATGCCTGGGTGGTAGCAAGGGTTGTGGTTCATCCCACTTGCTCCAGGTTGAACTTTTAAACACCCGCTTGGGTAGTAGCCACAATAGTGGTTATTCCACTGGCTCTAGGTTAAGCGGGTAGTAGTAATGGGGTTGTAGCTTAAACCCACTTGCTCCGCATGGGTGTTTCAGTCCATGGTTAGCTACCAAGACGTGTCGGGTTGGTTATATAATCGACAGATGATATCATCAGCCATAGGACAGGCATGCATCATATGCATATTGTTTGAATTATTTGTTCGTGAATTAATTGGGATTGTCTAAGTGATTATAATATGCTATTTAGTATATTTGCTATCTGTATTACTTGTATTATACCTGTATTTTCCTTTGTCTGCTTGTTTGTCTTTGTAATTTCATCGGAGATGGAGGAATGGAGAAAAGGCAGAGAAGTTAGGGATTTTGTTAGGCTTAAGACTTGGTTAAGTTAGGAATTCTTAGAAAACCACCTTGACTTATGGCTTCTACTTTAGTCTTTAAGTTTTATAACCAGAGTGTCGGCGTTCTAGGATTGCCTCTGGCATTCCCAGGACATAATATCTTATATATGCAGGCATCTTTACCATACTAAGAACTCCCGATTCTCATCCCATACGATATTTGTGTTTTTCAGATGCAAGTCGAGATGCACCTCGGTTGTTGTCTGAAACTTCTGCAGCGAAGTGGATCATTTTGGGGTTTTACTTTTGGTCTTTTGCTATATGTGTATAGACTCTCTGCATATATATACTTGTATTATTTTGCACTTCTTAGAGATTTATGGAGAATTAGGATTGATTATATATGTATTTTGGGTTCTGGGTTAAGTATATATATGTATGTAAATATTCTCCGACCAGCTTTAGTTTCACAAGTTGAGTCAGGAGCTTGTTATTTTATATTCTTGACCCTCTATTTATATTTCTTATATATATGTTTGTGAACTCTAGTTTTCTTCGTGCGCAAGTAATCTCTTTTCTGAGCGTTGCACTTTTAATTTTTGCGATTTTGTTTTTACCCATTCTTCAAGACTCCTAGTATACTACATTCTTTCAACTATTATATATATTTATATTTTATTTTAGAGGTTGTAGCGCCTCGCCACTTCTATTTTATATTCTAGGTGTAAAGTTCTGTATGGTAGGGTGTTACACTTTAAGTCATAGTAAAGTATTTAAATCAATTGAACTATTTTTTATTTCTTGAAAAAATACTACTAATATTTTATAAAAAGTTTGGAAAAATCATAGCGCCGTTGTCTCAACTAAGCTCCATCCCTAGTCCATTTGTTCATATCACATTTTTTCTAATTCGATTTGCAACTTTTTCTTTCTCAATTTCACTGGCAATAACTAAGAAATTAAGGTGGAGAAAATATATATCTTTAATTTTGCTCGCATTACATGTGAAATTGAAATATAAAGCACACAAATATAATTTTTTCTAATATTATTTTAAATTGCAAAATATGAATTTTTTATTTAAATAAAAAAAAAGTTGTGCACACTATACTATTTATGTCTGTTGATCAGAAAAACATGTTTACAGTTCACAAAACTAATAGCCAAAATTTCCATAAAATAAAGGGGCCAAAGTTTTCTATTACAAAAGTAAAAAAGTAAAAGAAGAAAAGACTGAAAAAAAAGGGGTAAATTGCCACCAAATTCATTGCTTCAGTTCTTTCATCCTCTAGTTTTACGCTAAAAATATATATGATGACTCTGTTGGTATTGAAAATTTATAAAAATATTATTTGTATATTAAAATCAGTTATTAATATATTTATATATAAATATTTGTGTTTAATTTATTTTTAATATATATTTATATTTTAATATATATTTTATACCAATAATTATTTTTGAAAATTTATTTTTATTACATAAAAGTTTATACCAGCTCTTTATATATTAGAATTAAATCATACTTATTTCTTTGATAATATCGTATCATCAATTTTACTTGACAAAACTTAAAAGTTAACCAATCAACTTTTAGTAAAATTTAAAAAAAAAATAAAAAATCAAACCTTAATTTCCACAATTAATTAATTTATTACATATTATTTAATAAAAATATAAAGTATTAATTAAATATAATAAATATCTGCATTAAAGTGTCATAATAATATTAATATAACAAATTTTAAGTTATAAACTATTCAAATTCCATACTATTTGATATCATATATAAGACTCTTACTACTTGATGAATGATTTTTTGAAGGTTTAGAATTTCACTAATGAAATCTCGTTGTAAAATATAGTCTCTAAACCAACAATTATCCTTTCATACAAAAATTTGTTTGTCACAAGTACAAACCCTTAAAATCAATAAACCGAAGTATTTAAACCTCAGATCGTCTCTCAAAGGACTTGCAGGGTAGTATTCTTATTATTGGTTACGGACTTGTTTATTTTGGGGTTTTGAATGAGAAACATGAATAGTAAATGGTAATGAAATTCTATTAACAAAATGATCTTGGCAAGGTTTGGTGGTCAAGAATCTCTATCATTATTACTAGCCACAATTATGATAGTTACAAGGACCAATCCCACTAAGTCATCCTCTAACAAGTAGCAAGGAAAGTTAAGTGAGTTATATCAATCCAAGTCTATAAATCCTAGCTTTCCACTAATTGAATTAATAAAGGCTAGAGTCAATGGCTATCAACTATCAATCACTTGGATATTAGTAACTCAAGAAGTCCTAAGTTACATTCCCAAGCCAAGAACATAAAATTCTACTCTAACATCCTTCCAAGCATTTCATCAAACACTTGGAAGGTACAAAAGAAAAGTATAGTAAATTCACAACAAGAATGAATTCTAACAACAACAATCAAGAAAATCACAATTATCATGAATTACCTCAAATTGCATTATTAAAAGAAAACAAAAGAACAAAAATAGATCCACAACAAAGTGAAGAATTACAAGGATTAAAGTACAAAACTAGAAAGAGGAAGAAGAGGAGAGTAAGAATTGATAAAGGAATAGTAAAACAAGGCATGAATTAATCTTAGATCTAAGAGGAGAGATTAACCTAAACCTAATCCTAATTCTAGAGAGAAGAGAAAGCTTCTCTCTCTAGAAACTACCTCTAAGACTAACTTCCTAACTAATGATTCCAAGATGATCTCCCCTTCAATCCTTGGTCCTTTTAGTCTTTTTCCCTCCAAAATTGCCAAGCACGAGTTGCTTTAATGAAATCACATGCGAACTGCGATGCGTGCGCGCACGATACGCGTACGCGTCCCTGGCCGATTTCGCGATGGACGCGCAAGCGCCTTGTGCGCGTGCGCGTCCTTGGCCGAGATCAATTCTTTGACTTTTTGTACTTCTCTCCGCTTGCATGCTTCCTTCCTTGCTCCTTTGATCTATGCCTAGCCTATTTCAGTCTGAGATTGCTAGCAAACACATCAAGGCATCTTGTGGAATTAAGGAGGAATCAAAATTCATCAATTAAAGGCTTAAAAAGTATGTTTTTACATTTAAGTACAAATACGGGAGAAATTACAAAATCATGCTAATTCCTTGGCTAAATGTGACAAAAGGTTGATAAAATGCTCTAAATCCAACACAAGATAAACCCTAAAATGGGGTTTATCACTACTATTATTTTATTTTACAACTTATAGTTCGCCTAAAAAAAATATTTACACCAACAAATAAAGAGATGTCTATTTACTTAAAAATAATTCTATTAGACGATTAGGTACAAAATAAAAATAGTTATTGTATTTTTAAAATAAATTTACGAAAAGAATACTCTTCTTATTTTACTATTTATACTTTTTCATTATTTTGTAATGCTTTATATATATATATATACACATAAAATAAATATTCTAAAAAATTTTATTCTTACAATTATATATGTCATTGAAAAATTATATGCACTAGGAGAAAAAGAATAAGTAAATATCAATGAAAAATTCACAAAAAATACAAAAAATAAAATTTTTGTGCTACAACATATAAAATTATTAATAGATATTTTGAGGTAATGACCAATTCGGTACCCGAAAGATTCAAACGCTGACATTTTGGTACCCAACTATTGTTATTGACAAAAAGGTACCTGAAAGATTAAAAATTTTGCCAAGTGTGTCCAAGTGCTAGCCGGAACATAGCTCCGGTGAGTACGATGCTTACGTGAATGCCGGTTTTTGCTGACAAGTTTAGTCTTATATTAGATGGAATTTATAATTAAAATTATGCTTATCCTACCTGGAAATTAACTTAACCTAATTGAACATTGGTTTAGCCCCAAATTAATTTTGCCCTAAAACCCAATTAGCATATGTTGTTAATGAGAGGATGATGTACAGGGCTATGGATAAGGCCAAAGATGTTATTGAAGGAACGGAAAAGGATCAATACCTGAGACTTAGAGACTATCTGAATGAGATCATCAAGGCTAATCCTGGGTCAAGAGCCAACATGGGGACAACTCCACAGCAGGAAGGGTTGCCTAGGTTTAGGAACTTGTATGTTTGTTTGGCTGCTTGCAAGCAGGGATTTAAAGCAGAGTGCAGACCCTTCATAGTGTTGGATGGGACGTTTCTGAAAGGCTACTTTGGAGGGCAGTTACTAACAGCAGTAGGTCAGGACGCGAATAACCATCTTTTCCCAATTGCATACGGTGTTGTCGATGCAGAAACTCGGAAAAATTGGAGATTCTTTCTCGAGGAGTTACATACTAACATAGGGGACTATAATGAGAATGGTTGGGTTTTCATGTCCGACCAGCAAAAGGTAATATGCAGTGTATTTAATCATTGTTGATCTTATATTCCTAATTGAGTATCTTAAGTGTATTAATGTTAACTGCTGAATTTACCCATGATTGCAGGGATTGATACCAGCATTACAGGATGTGATGCCAGGTGTGAAACACAGATTTTGTTGTATGCATATGTGGAGAAACCTGAACAAATGATGGAAGGATAAGGAACTTAAGGGAGCATTCTGGCAATGTGCAAAAGCAATTACTGATCAAGAATTCAAGGATGCAATGGCTAATGTGAAACGGATCAATAAATAGGTGTGGGAGTATTTGGATAAATTTGAGCAAGAACAGTGGTCGAGAAGCAAGTTTTCTGAATGGTCAATGGTAGATAGCTTGACTAGCAACAACTGTGAATCGTTTAATTCAACCATTGTGGGTCTGCGGGGGAAAAGCATACTGACAATGCTTGAGGAGCTCAAGTTCTATATCATGAAGACGATGACAACTCACAAGGATGCACTGATGGCTTACACTAGACATATAGCCCCTATACAAGTGAGTAGATTAGAGAAAGAAAAAAAACAAGCTAACTACTGGGAGGCAAAGTGGTGTGGTGATGATGACCACAACGAATTTGAAGTCAGAAAGTGGCAACATAGAGTCAGGGTGAACACAAGAGAGAGGACATGTTCCTGCAGAAAATGGCAGCTGACTGGACTACCATGCTGTCATGGTATAGCAGCAATCCAGAGGAAGAATGAGAAGCCTGAAGACTATGTCCATCACAAGCTCACCATCGAGGCATACAACAGGACTTACCAGTTTCACATTAACAGCATACCAAGCCAAGAGTATTGGGAGCACCATGAAGGGTTGCTTTGTCTGCCTCCTCCATACAAGAGGCCTATTGGCAGACCTTCAAAGAAAAGGAAGAAGGACAGCAGCGAGCAAGACTCTGGGAGCCAATACAATGCCAAGAGAAGATATGGCCAGATAACATGTCAAACGAATTTATTCTCTACTATCTACTTACATAATATCATTCAATCATACATAAACTGTTTGAATACTGATTTAAGTTATTCATTGCCTGGCTACCAAGGTTGGACATAATAGTAGAACTTGCTCTGAGAGATCAACTGGAGCAGCATCTCAAGAGACCATGGAGGCTGCACATGCTGCACATGTTGCAGATGAGGAAAACCTCACTCAAAACCACTCAGAAAGTCAGCCTGATGAGGTAAACTTTTGTATTTTAGTTCAAACCTTATTCTTTCCAATATGTTGCACCTGGAACTGAGAAAGCCATTTTTTAAACTAAACACCCTACTGATTTTTTTAGGTTCACAGGCTTCATGCCTACCCCATCCTTGAAGAAGAAAAAGGCTTCAACAAGCATCAAGAAGTGACCTTACTTTCTTAGATTTTTATTTTGTTTTTAGTTCCATGTTGGACCTGATGTAGATACTATGCAACTAAATGCCATTATGGCATGTTGAGTTTTTAGTTCCATGTTAGACCTGATTTAGTATTACTTGTTATGAACATAAGTGTCATTATGCCATGTTAGGTTTTTTGGGGCAAAACTTGTGTTATTTTGGGTCTGAGGTATGTTACTCTGGATACTTATGGATTATGATTTCATGCTATGAGACAGGTATTTTTATACAGCTTCTGTTTATGCCATTTTTTCATCAATGGCTTACCTATCTTGTAACACCCTACCATACAGAGTCTTATGCTTAAGTCATAATTCAGAGATGGCAAGGTATTACGACCTCTAAAATAAAAATTTAGTACATATAATAGTATGAATGATTGATTATAACTAGGAGCCTTTGTAGAAAAAGGGGTAAACAAAAATCGCAACTCTAAAGCGCAACATTCCGATCGATAACGTAACGAGCAAGGATAAACCAACGCGAGATTATATATATACAAAGGAGTGTCAAAAACAGGAATATCAAGACTCAAGATCCGGCTGCAAAGATAACCGGTCCGAGCATAACGATATATACATATGATAAAAATAAGAAAAACCCCAAAGGAAACCCAAAGGGACACAAATACATAAAACCTATTCTCCAAAATCTCCCATAAGAGGAGTCATCACATTTTGTATTATTTAATGGAGATAAAAGTATCTAAGCAAAACATATAAACCAAAACATAGCCCCGAGAACAAAGGATCTTCGCAAATCTAGAAGTCTTCAGCATGCCTCAGTGGGAAACCTCACGTCCTGCATCTGAAAACCACAAAATCCGCATGGTTGAGAACCAGAGGTCCCCAGCATGGTAACAGCTTCCACATATATAATACATAATAATATAGGCAATCTCAAACAATTCATATAGTATGCATATGATGAATGCCTGTCCCTAGTGGCTGATGATATCATCTGTCGGTTATAGAGCCAACCCGACAAGTCCTGGTGGACGGTCCCTCTGTCGTGTCACCCCAACTTGAGTCATGCTCATTATAACTTGATCATAATCAGGATCCATATCCATCACCCTCACTGGTGAATATTTATCCATCACCATCACTGGTGAATATTTTTGGGGGTGAGCTCGTCCGGGAATTTCACAGTGCCCGGCCACCCTGACGACATAGGGTCAACAGAGCTTCAAGTCTCGACCTGGAGCACGTGGTGGCTAGCCACTGCTTTCTCTCAGGGAAACTCTCATCTCCGATAATGGAAGTGCAACATTCACAATTCATTTAACAGCATATATATGCATTTATACATAGCCATAATCATGGCTCCGCTGTAACACGGCAATAATCTAGCCATCCGGCTCACGGTTAAATCCATAACCAGCCACCCGGCTCACGGTTAAATCCTTAACCAGCCGTTTCATTAACAATTACAGCCTTTCGGCCCATGACATAACAAGCACTTCCACCACCATCCTCCGCATCTCACATATTCATGCTTGATCCTCATTGATCATCCATTTTTCCCTTGCTTCACTCGCAAGTTGCCACATTCACTAGCATTTCTTCTCATAGCTAGACATATCATAATGATTTAAGACATAAGTGGTGAGATCGGAGGCTTAGAAGTATGAAATTTGGCTTTTAAAACTCAAAAATCAACTTTGGGATGAAAACAGGTCCACGCGTACGCGCACTCCACGCGCACGCGTGGATGGCCTCGAAAACTCATCGACGCGTAAGCGTCATGCACACTAATGCGTGGATTGCAAACTAGCCAAACGATGCGCACGCGTCAACCACGCGTACGCATGGGTACTCTCGTGCCCCAGGCACAAAACTGGCACAGTTCTGGCATAACTCTCTGGAAAATGGCTGGGCATTGGGTACAGCACATCGGCGCATCCGCGCACATCACGCGCACGCTTGGATGGCGCTTTCGAGAAGAACGACACGTACGCGCCAAGTGCGCCTACGCGCGGGGTCATTCTGCTAAAAATTTTTCTAAGTTAAAAGCTGCAGAATTCACAGTTTCAACCCCCAATCTTCCGACGGACATAACTTCCTCATTTTAAATCGTTTTTCACCCGTTCTTCGAACGGCAGGGACATCCCGGATCTAATTTCATTTCTAAACAGATTTGGTACAAAACAGAGATCCGTAGTCCAAGTTATGTCCCGTCAAAGTATGCCCAAAAACCATGTTTTTCATACAAAACCACAACATGCCATTTTCAAAACAAGCCATATTCAACTCTTTTCAAAATCAATCAAAACATGCCAATTTCATCCTTTTTCTTTGAAATCAATCAATATATATCAAATTCAACATCAAGCCTCCTCAACTCACACATTGACACATTACCACAATTTGCAAAATCACTATCTCATCATTTTAACCCACTTCACCCAAGTGGCTCAAACTCAAACATATTGACATGTCATATACTCTTCCTCATGCCAATTCTCAACAACACTAATTCCAATAAATCATCATTGTACACAATCAATATCATACTCACCATCAACATGGTTCAACCCACAATTCAACCATAACCAATCATCAAGCATATATCACAACATGGATATTTCTCATACATCATACCACCAAGGCATCAATAATCATCATCACATATATGACCACATCATATATTTCAATCATTCAACAACATCAACCATTCGATGCCTATCTTAGGGCCTCTAGCCTAAGTATTTCCTACCACATTACATATTAGATACGGGAAACCGAAACCATACCTTAGCCAATTTCCCAAGCTCAACCAGAGCACTTCCAAACCACTTATCCACAAGCTCTCAAGGCCTCAATACCTCCAAGAACAGATTTTTCACCACCAAATCCCTTTTTTCAAGCTTTTTAAAATCACCAATCAAGCTCCAATATTCACATATACATAACCTAAGCCATAATCATCATACCCATACACAACATCTCAATACCCAAACATCATAGAACAACAAAATTACACTAGGGTTGAGAATCTTACCACACCCAAGGTCCAAGGAGACAAGATTAACCTTCTCCTTCAAGAGAGTTGGGTCCTATAACATCAAAGAGCCCAAAATCTTAACATTTTTGCTCATAAAACTCGAAGACAAGGTTGGAATTTCGAAGAGCAAAACGTGACTTACCTCAAGATTAATTGTATGGGTTTTGTAGAGCTCTCCGCGGTGAACGCGTGGCCGCAAACGGAGCGGCAATCAGAGCTCTAGATCAAAAGTTATGGTGGTTTGAAAATCAAGTGAGAGATAGAAGGTTGAGAGAGTGTTCTTCCTCCCCTCTCTTCAATTTCAGCGTGTATTAGTGTTGTGTGAGGAGAGAGAGTGCTGAAAACTAGGGTTTTGGTTTAGATATGTTGGGCCAAGGGCCCACTTTGGGTCCGCTTGGCCCGGTTTGGCCCGTTCGGTCCAATCTTGGTCCGAATTCTATAAAATTGGTACCGAAATTCTTGTCTCAATCTCCTCTATCACATTTAGCCATAAAAATTACATTTTAGGCTTTCTAGAATAAATTCTCATTTATGGGTTAATTAGCCGTTAATTAACCGGATTTTACATATCTTATATATAGCTTGCTCACAATTTAACAGCAATAATTCAGTCACAGAAGACTCATAAGAGTGCATCCATTAATTCATTTCAATTACAATTAGGAGAACATTACAAAGAAACAAAAATTCATTCTTAAACTCTTAAATTTGACCATTGTCTTCCTACTTAGTCATACAAAGCAGACTCAAAACCAGATTTAACCCAAACAATATACAGATAACAATCAACAACTCAACCCTCCTCAGCTGCTCCTTCATGTCATTCACCACAGAAAGCACCATCATCATCCTATCCCTTTTCCGGCCATCACTACCCTCCTGGTTGATTCTGCTTTTCTTCTTTGGGTCTGCTATGTCCACCATGTTGCTATTCTCCAAAGAAATTTCTCCTTCCACACATTGCTCTTCTATTTCATCCAACCATTGAAAATACC
Source organism: Arachis duranensis (assembly GCF_000817695.3). NCBI lineage: Eukaryota > Viridiplantae > Streptophyta > Magnoliopsida > Fabales > Fabaceae > Arachis > Arachis duranensis. The sequence continues at coordinate 22,030,750 of NC_029781.3, forward strand.
CACAACGTCTTTGTGTGTTCTAGCATGGCACAAAAATTTCATGAATCAGACAAGATCGGAAAGTAAATCTGAAAAAGTGGAGAAAAGAAACCCAGGAAGAATGCATCATTTTGTCACGTATACATCAACATTTTTAGGTTACCTTCCACATAGGGCAACGTAGAAACCATCTATCAGGTTGCTACTTGTCTTTGACTTCAACGGAACCACCGGAAGGGGACAAAAGCAACACCCATCGTAGATTTTACTACCAACTCCTGAACCACCATCAACGTCGAAGGCTTGAATGGATGAGTGCTTTCTCACAGTTCCACCTTTTCCACGAGCCCTAGCTGCTTGCATCTTCCAGATTGGGATCGTGCTCTACGAGTGAGCCAAGAGAGTAAAATTGGGTTTTAGGGCAAAATTAATTTGGGGCTAAACCAATGTTCAATTAGGTTAAGTTAATTTCCAGGTAGGATAAGCATAATTTTAATTATAAATTCCATCTAATATAAGACTAAACTTGTCAGCAAAAATCGGCATCCACGTAAGCATCATACTTACCGAAGCTATGTTCCGGCAAGCACTTGGACACGCTTGGCAAAAGTTTTAATCATTCAAGCACCTTTTTGTCAATAACAATAGTTGGGTACCAAAATGTCAGCGTTTCAATCTTTCGAGTACTGAATTGGTCATTACCTCAGATATTTTTAATTTATACTATTTAAATTATTATTATTATTAAAAATAACTTTTTCCATATATTATATATACACACAAAATAAATATTCTAAAAAATTTTATTCTTAATATTATAGATGTCTTTGAAAAAACTGTATACATTATGAGAAGAAGAATAAGTAGATGTCCAAAAAAATACACAAAAAATACAAAAAATAAAATTATTACAGATTCAAATTATAAAAATTTCATCAAATTATATTTATCATAAAAAATTCTATCAAAATATAAATGACAAACTCAATAATTATTCTAGATTAAAAATTAAATTAAAGATACTTTATCAAAGAGCCACAATAATTTTGTGCTATTTAAAAGAGAAGCAAAATAAATTATTGGGCACAACTATTTTAAATTTAATTACATTTCAAGATAACAATGTTATTGAAGTACTGTCCCAATTAAATAATTTATACAACTTTACATTTATATTTGAAGTCAAAGTAAATAATTTTAACTATGCTCTCAACAATATATTATTACCAAGATATTTGTTCCGACAAAAAATACTGAAACTTAACCCGTTATTACAACAAATAAAACATGTAATACTACAAAAATTTTATTTATTCAAAATATCATTTTTATTACTCATTTATATTCTTCATTGATTATAGGAACCAATTTCACCAACACTAATATCATCAAATCTAGATGACATATAAATTAAGAGATTAACAAAAAAAATAAAAAAAATCTAAGACACATCTTCAAATGAAGAACATATATACAGAGATAGAATAAAAAAGACAATATATTAGAAAATGCATATAAGTCAACAGTTTAAAAATATTATGTCTCCACAAGAATATATGATAGGAAGAAGAAAGAAATAATTTTAATAACAACCGAAAATAAAAAAGGAGGACAAACACCATATAAAAAGACTAAGTCCGTCAATTATAACAAATACAAAAATAATAAAAAACACAATCAAATTTAACATTAATTTGTATTTATTTTAATTAATTTTTAAATAATATAATACTTATTAAAATATATTATATACTATAAATAATTTACCACTCCATATAGAACGCAAATCTCACTCTAATTAATTTTAATGTCCAAATAGTATAGTTAAAAATTTTATTTATCAAATCACAAAACATAGAAAATTTCTCTATTTTTTGGTTTAAATTTGTTCAATTTAACTTTTTAAGTCTTATTTTTCTAATCTTGATGTCTTACAGAAAACTGCTTAGTTACTAAATTTGTCTGGTCTATATTTTTAAGATAAATGACAGACAAAGTTTTCTTGCAGTACTCCCCCATAATAAAAAAGGGAAAAAATAATAAATTATATATATCAAAAAAATAAATTGATTTGCACCGTCAAATGTATAACAATTTTTCCAAGATCAACATGTTTCATACCAGCAAGGCCACGATAGCAACTTATGGATCTTTGGAGTTGCTGTCTCGTGATTGCATGGGAATATATGGGTTCCTTTGATGAGAAGAGAGTATATTCTTTGATTTCCTAAATTCTAGGCACAAATTTACAGGGAAGTAGTTGTAGACTTGTAGTAAGTGGTAAAATGAACAAACATCTTTAATTGATATATCGATGAGTTCATTCTTTATTTAAAAGTGTTATAATATTTAAATCTTGTTTTATATACATAATCATTCATTAACTAATAACAAATTTTTAAATAGAGTGGACATTTTAAAAGAGTAAATAGTAATTTACAAGTGATTTATCAATAATTTATAAAAGATAAATTCTTAATTTATGAAATTATAATTAAATAAGTCTAAACAATTTTAAAAAAAAAGTGTATGATATTTGTCATTAGCCAATAAATTATTGTATACATAAAATGAAATTTAAACTTTCAATACATATTTAAGCAGATGAGTGCGAGGGAGAGGTGGAAAAACACTGGGCGGAGTAGGGATTCCAGGATTTGGAACCGAGAAGCGTTTCTTCATCTGAAACAGGACTCTTTCACCATTTTTGTAGACAGACTACCAGGAGACATCTCGAAGCAGGAATTGTTTGGATTGTTTTCATGGATGGGAGAATTAATGACATTTACCTATCCAGGAAGACGAGAAGTGGGACGGTGTACTTGTTTGCGTTCATCCGATATATTACAAAGGGTGGAGCTTTGAGGGCAATCACAGATATGAACCACCTGCGTTTAAGGGAAAAGGAGATTTTCGTCGGAGAGGCGAAGTTCAGGAGGGATGCCTCTAAGGGGAAGAAGGTTTTGGACAGTGATGGTGTTAGGAGGGAAGCCGACACTAGGGTGGTTGATCGTGGGAAAATTCATGGTAAGGACGGGGATCCGCCGGCAGAAAGGGTGGTTGATTGCGAGTCAAATTTTGCTCTGAATATGGATCACTTTGAGGTCAGGAAGAGATTGGAACATGTGAGTGATCCCCAGTGAAGTTGTTGGCGGAAGGGTACAGAGGGTTCGGGAGCAAGGGTCATACAGGCTTTGATGGTAGAGAATAATTTGGACTGGTTACGGTGGAGTATTGTTGGGAGTTCTCTGAAAGCTATTGATTACCGTCTATTGCATGCCATAGCCCGAACGGAATGGCCTCATGTAGTGAAGGTTTGTGAGTTGGGGACCTACAAAGCATTGCTAATCTTTCATAGTACTCGCAAAGCGGATAATGCTCTCACGTTTAACATGAACGGCCTTTTGAAGTTCTTCAATAGAGTTGGTCGATGGGGAGAGACTGACCGGTGTGATAAGAGAAGAGTTTGGCTCGAGTGCTTTGGGGTTCTGGTACATGTGTGGTCCGAAGTTACGTTTCGCTTGATTGGGGAACAGTGGGGGGAGGTGGTGGGTTGTGATCATGCAACAACGTCAAGTCTGTCCTTCAGTGTTGGCCGTGTGTTGATTGATACGAATCGGTATGAGGTTACTCATGAAAGGATTTGCATCTCTGTTGGCACGGCTATGTTTGATGTGTTTGTCACAGAGGTGGGAAGCGGGGCTTATACCTCTCTGGGTTGTGCGACGAAGAATGGGGTGGGAGGTAATCCAGGTCTCATTATCAGAAGAGGGTGTGCTACTGAGGGCCGTGACACTACTGTTGATGGTAAGTGCAGTCGTGAGAAGCTGGCGAGCTGGGATGCCGTGGCGAAGTTGACGGCGGTGACAGTGAGGGAAGAAGAACAGATGAAAGGTAGCGTGGTAATTACCTTGGCGGAATTGAATGAGTGGAGTAACAAACTTTTGAATTTTAAACCGAGCAGGGCTACAATTAAGGGATTTGATCCCAATATGACAAAGGATGGATTTGTGGGGTCCCTAGCTATCGGTGCGAAAGATGATTCAGAGAAAACTATGTCCGGGGATCTGGCTAAAGGGCGGGTGGATGCTGAAGTAGACGTTACTAGTGTTAGGAGATGGGTGGGTCCAAGTGAGATCACTGAAATTCCTGATAACTTGGTGGCCTAAAGTCTGCCAACTAAGGCCAAGGGAGTTCACTTGGGCTTCAAGCCATACGGCCCACATAATGGGAATGGGAGGCAGCATGAGATAGATCAGGAGGCTAGGAGTCTGGAGCGTGCGCGCGCGCGGGGGGGTGGCCGGGTCAGACCCGATTATTGTGTGAATGAGGGAACGAGGGCCGATTGGGGTGGGATCCTCCAAGGCGGCGCAGACACCACCCGCGAGAGGAGACGATGTGCAGCTCATGCTGAGTTCAGTTGGGAGGGAGGGGCTGATCCAGATGACGCGGAGGGAAGCGTGAGGCTGCGACCTTCGATGCTGCACGGTGAAGGTGACGTGACCAGTACCGTGGGAGACCAATTCGGGAGTGGACGGGAGTTTTAGCTGCTGAGGGGCGCACGGAGTCAGTGGTGGCTTCGCCTAGTAAGGTTGGCCGGGTGGGAGAGCTGGTTGGTGCGGAGATATGCGTGGATCGAAGAAGGGGGTGGTCTAATGGGACTGAGGACTTGGGCATGGTGGATACGCACCGGGTCGCCCCTGGATTGGTGTCGGGCGGCCATGGAATGGGAAATCGGTCTGGGCCTGTTGACTATGGTGAGGTTGATGAATTGCTGCGAAGCGATTGGGACTGTGAAAATGACCAGGTTGTCGGAGAAAATGGCGATGCTGAGGACTCGGTTGTTATGGTGGCAGCAAGGTGTGATGGGGTTTGCCAAAGCCAAAATGGTTGAAAGAGGGTGAGACGATTACTACCTCAACTGCGGTTGCGACAGAAGACCTGTTGGAGACGTCGGAGTTGGAGACGCTGGATGGTGCGGGGGATGGACAAATTGATGTTGAAAGCGATGCTAATTCTGCAACGTCTGACACCAAACAGGCAAAAGAAATGCAAGAAAACAGACAGGCTTGGGACCTACCTGTAGAATCTGGTGATGTGTTATACAATGAGGAAGATGATATAATGGCGATTCTCTAGGCATAGAATGAGGAAATAGCTCGAAGGAAGAAGCAGGCAAAATAGAAAGAAAAAGCAAGAAGAAGTCATCCAAAAAATAAAAAAAAAGGTGGGTGTAACTGGTTTCAAATGACTTTTGCATCTTGGAATGTTCGGGGGTTGGCGGGGATTGGAAAATTGAGTATGGTCAACAACTTTAGAAAGAAATTCAATTTGCATATGCTAGGCTTGATAGAGACAAAAAAAGAGGTAATGACTAAATTTGATGTCGTGCAACTATAGGGTAATGATGTAGTGGGTTGGGAGTTTGTGGAAGCGAAAGGGGCGTCTTTAGGCATGTTGTTGATGTGGGATGCAACAATGTTTAACTTAAGTAACTGTTATAAAGGTGCTAGGTGGTTTTGTGTGGATGGAGTGCTGTTAAAAAATAATTTTCAGTGTGCATTCTGTTTAGTGTATGGTGAGCATTTGAGGGAGGAAAAGCTTGTTGTGTGGGAAGAGTTGAGCTTTTTGTCTAGCTTATGTCAAGCACCTTTTTGTTTTATGGGAGATTTTAACGAGATTTTTCAGGTGGAGGAAAGACAAGGGGCTACTTCTTTGCCAAGGTCAGCAGTGGAGTTTAAATCTTGAATTTCTGATATGGAGCTAATGGACCTAGGTTTAACTGATCGTAGGTTCACATGGTTCAGGGGGCAATCATGTAGTCGTATTGACAGAGTCATGGTTAGTTTAGAGTGGTTAGAAGAGTTTTCTGAAACAAGTTTACGAGGAGGTCTAAGAGGCTTATCAGACCATTGCCTAATGATTATGAATGTCACGAGGTTGGGAAGGGGCCGAGACCTTTTCGGAGTCTGGATTCGTGGTTTGCTCATGATGGTTTCTTGAGGATGGTGAAGGAGGAGTGGAAGAGCATAGGGGATGTTCAACTCATGGATAAGTTAAAGGCTCTAAGGGTTCCGCTGAGCAGATGGCATAGAGAGCATTTTGGAAATATGGACATGAGGATTAATAAGTTTAAAGAGGAGATCAGGAAAGTGGATGATATGGTGAGCAATGGGGTTTATGATGGAACAATGGAAGCTCGAAGGAAGGCGCTTGTGAGCTCTTGTAAGAGATGGTATATCAGGAAGGAAATACATTGGAAGCAGATGTCACGATCCAGGCATGCTAAAAAGACGGATAAAAACACAAGATACTTTCACAATATCGCCTCGGCTCGTAGGAGGAACAATCGGATCGATGCCTTAAGGATCCATGGAAGGTTAGTGCGGAATCAATCCCAGATTAAGGTTGCTATAAGAGATTTCTATAGGGATCTGTACCATCAGGAGACATCACCAAGAATAAGGTTTTGGGAAGGGCTGGTAAGGCGAATAACCGAGGATGAGACAACAGAGCTGGAGGTGATGCCAAGTGCTGAAGAAATCAAGCTTGCAGTGTGGGATTGTGAGTCAACCAAAACACCAGGAAGTGATGGATATAACATAAACTTTATTAAGAAGTGTTGGGCAGAAGTTGGGAGGGAATTCACGGAGGCAGTTTTGGGGTTCTTCCAATCGGCTTTGCTACCCAGGGGATCGAACGTCACTTGGGTGGCGTTAGCGCCAAAATTCGTTGGAGCTACAGAAATAAAAAACCTTCGGCCGATTAGTATGGTGGGTTGTGTATATAAGGTCATATCTAAAGTGTTGGTTTAGAGGATGCGAAATGTGATGCCAGGCTTAGTAGGCGAGACTCAGAGTGCTTTTGTGCAGGGCAGGAAAATTCACGATGGGGCTTTGATAGCTTGTGAAACTGTTCAGTGGCTAAAGTAAAAAAAAAGGAGCTCAGCGATAATTAAACTAGATTTTCAAAAGGCGTATGATAGGGTCAAATGGAGTTTTATGGATATAGTTCTGCAGAAGATGGGCTTTAGACTTAGGTGGCGAGGGTGGATTAAGGAATGCGTATGTTCTACGACTATGTCAGTACTTATAAATGGAACTCCCTCTAAGCCCTTCAAAATGGAAAGGGGTCTACGATAAGGAGATCATTTATCTCCCTTTCTGTTTGTGCTAGTTGTTGATGTTCTTCATAGAATGATTGGGAAGGCAGTGAGGAATGGGCGCATATCTCCGCTATTGGTTGGACGGGACAACATTGAGTTGTCGCACTTACAGTTTGCGGATGATACTATACTCTTCTGCCCTCTAGAGGAAAAAACCATAAGGAATTACAAGCGTCTACTGCGCTGCTTCGAGTTGATGTCTGGGTTGAGTATTAATTTTGAGAAGTCCAGCTTCATTTCGATTAATTGTGAACCGTTTTGGATGCGTAAGATGTGTCTTCTGCTAGGATGTAAGGAGGCCTCCCTTCCTGTCCAGTATCTTGGCATCTCCTTAGGTGCGAATCCGAGGCTAGTTAAGACATGAAAACTAGTGATTGAAAAGGTGGAAGAAAAGTCGAGTCTGTGGCAAGCAAAGTCCCTTAATAAAGTGGGTAAGCTTGTTCTCATTAAATCTGTTCTTAATAGCCTGCCTATATACTATCTCAGTTTGTACAAGATGCCAAAGACAGTGGCAGAGAGGTTGATCTCTTTACAAAGACGGTTCTTGTGGAGTAAAGAGGATGGGAGGACCGGGATGCCCCTTGTGAGATGGGAGATAGTGATGGCTCCTAAAAAGGCAGGGGGTTTTGGGAGTGGGAGATGTAGTAGTTCGGAACACAGCTCTTCTGTTCAAATGGTGGTGGCGGTTTTCGAAAGAGGATTGCCCCTTATGGAAGAAAGTAGTGTGCTCTTGTAATAGCATGAATCTTTTTGAAATGCTGCGTGGTCACCCGGTTCCTCTAAGAGGGGGTTCATGGAAGGATATTTGTCAGCTGCGAATCCGAGAGCCACAAATCAGAGGGAAGATGATCAGAGGCTTGTCAATGGATGTAGGGAACGGTCGAACAACCCGTTTCTGAGAGGATGTCTGGCTAACTGGTGGTGTCTTGAAAGATCTGTTTCCTAGACTTTTCTCAGTCTCAAACCTTAAAGGATCTATTATAGGGGACTGCGGATTTTGGGATGGGTTAGAGTGGATATGGAGCTTCCAATGGAGGAGACAATTGTTTCAATGGGAGCTGGAACTTTTGAACCAACTCCATGAGATCTTACATTCAGTTAAGCTCACAACTGAGAGAGAGGTAGGGTGGTTTGAAAATTTGATAGAACTGGAATTTTCTCCACTAACTCCTTTGTGCAGGTGATGCATGAAGCAGTCCTTCAGGAGGAAATAACGAGCTATAGCTTCACTAGTGCTATTTGGAGGGGCTTCGTCCCACCAAGGGTCGAACTATTTTCTTGGTTTGTATTGATTGAACGGGTGAATACTAAAGAAAGGCTATGTAGATTAGGTGTCCTTGACCAGCTTGATAATATGTGTGCTTTATGTTGCAAGTCTATTGAGTCTGCTTTTCATCTGTTTATTGGTTGTGAGCTCACTTGGCAGGTGTGGTGTGCGTGGCTTTTCGCTCTTGGGAGGGACTAGACCATGCCAGGTACACTGAAGCAACACTTTGAGAGCTGGACGCAGGGTCCATAGAGAAAGAGTGAGAGGAAGAGGTGGTTGATTGGATTCTTTGCTGTACTTTGGGCAGTTTGGTTAGAAAGGAATGCTAGAGTCTTCAATAATCAAGGATCAAGTGTAGTGGAAATCATCAACAGGTCCTTTATGCTCTCTAATGAGTGGATTGGTGGTGCTCCCTTTAGTTGTTGATGGCAATGTCGAAGATGACTAGGGATTGCTATAACTTTTGGGGTTGTTAGTAACGATTTATTTTCAGTTGTCCTTATATTTCTTCATGTCGGTCTGCTCCACCCTGTTGGGTTTAACCCATTTTTAATTAAAAAAAAAATAGATGAGTGAGCTGATCATTCGACTAGTTCAAGTTGGTTAAAGTGTACAACTCTTAACAAAATATATATATAAGAAACAAGAAATGGATCAAGTACAAAATCTAGTTTCTTCTTGGCTGAGTTACTTCCGCAGTCCACCCCTTATTTATTTTAATTTGGACCAACATGAAACAAACATGAAGGTAAAATTGTTGACACCTACTTTCATCTCATTGAATCTTCGCAAGTAGGTCATACACATTCACATGATCCTTCTCTTTCTGTTTGAATTGATACATAATTCTCACCAAGTTTTCTAATAAGCTAACTAGATTTTCCGGCTCTAATATGTACAGACAGTACAGTTTGGTGATCAAAATCGCAAATTTATAAGCCGAGAAGACAACATCAAATCACTGCATTTCACACTCACATTAATGATATATTGCGATCTAAGTTGCATGAAGAAGAATATCCTTATGTATGAATTGCAATGTCTGTAATATAATTTTTTATTTTATTTTATAAATACAAAAAGTAAAAGCTTTATACATTATTCTACGGATCAAAGCTTTAAATATATTTATATCATTATAAATATCGTGAATTTAACTCCACCTATGTTACACTTGCGGTACATAGCCGGTCCCAAGCCCGGTTAAAGGAGGAGGGTTGTGTTAGGTCTTTGGCAACCAACATAAAAATATAGCCGAACCCCTCATGACATGAATCAAAGATATTATTGCGCTAAAGCTAGGTCGTTGCCCGGAAGCAACGCGCCGTATGGCTCGAGTACGGTGTCAAAGTAAGAAGCGATGCATCGGTGCCCGGATGTAGTGTTAAATGAGCAAGGGTTCTCGCGTTTTCGTGAACGGACGAGGGTAAATAAGCTAGTTCACAAAGAAAAAGGTAAAGGTCGAAGTGACAGAAGGTTGAGATTTGGGACATGGAACATAGGCACTCTAACAAGAAAGTCCATGGAGGTGGTGGACACCATGACAAGGAGGAAAATTAACATTATGTGCCTACAAGAAACGAAATGGGTTGGTGCAAAGGCTAGGGAGTTGGATTCTTCTGGTTTCAAACTTTGGTATACAGGAAAGGTGAAGAATAGGAATAGAGTTGGAATAATTGCGGATAAGCAGTGGAAGAAGGACGTAGTGGATGTCAAGAGGGTGGGAGATCGGATCATCTCTATCAAACTTGTGGTGGAGGGAGGTGCTTTCCATGTGATTAGCGCCTATGCACCGCAAGTGGGTTCGGACGAACAACATAAGATAAGGTTTTGGGAGGATCTAGAGAGTTTGGTTCAAGGCATACCTTTGGGAGATAAGATTTTCTTAGGAGGAGATTTAAATGGCCATGTTGGGAGAGAAGTGACTAGGTATGGGAGTATTCACGGAGGCCATGGTTTCGGGGTAAAACTATTTTAGACTTTTCTTCAACCTTTGATCTTCTCATCGCAAATACATGTTTTAAAAAGAGAGACGAACATCTTATAACCTATAAGACTGGCATGACAAGCTCTGAAATCGACTTCTTCTTGTTGAGGAGAGTCGACCGGAAATTTTGCATTAACTGTAAAATTATCCCGGGAGAGAGTTTGACAACACAACATAGGGTGCTCGTCATGGATTTTCATGTTGAGCAAAACGAGTATACAAGAAAAGATAAAGATAAAAAGAGAATGCTTTAAAGAGTGGTCTTTATACCGTAATGCAGATAACTGGGAAAAATATATGGCGGCTAAGAAAGAGACAAAAGTGGCTATAAGTGAAGCAAGAACAAGAGCATATGAGGGTCTCTACCAGTCTTTGGGCACAAAAGAAGGAGAAAAAGGTATATATAGAATCGCAAAGAGCCGGGAAAGAAGAACGAGAGATTTGGATCAGGTTAAGTGCATAAAGGATTAGGATGGAGAGGTGTTGGCTCAAGAGGAGAAGATTAATGAAAGGTGGAAGAGCTACTTCTACGAGTTATTTAATAAGGGACAGAAGACTCTTCTGAGCCTTGGTCGATTATGCACAAGGGAAGAAGATCAAAACTTTGACTACTATCGAAGGATTCGAGACTTCGAGGTAAAAGAGGCTCTAAAGCAGATGAAAAATGGCAGGGCAGTAGGACCTGATAATATCCCGATTGAGGTTTGGAAGGGTCTTGGAGGAAAAGGCATCAACTAGTTAACCAAGCTTTTTAATGAGATTTTAAGGTCAAAGAAGATGCCTGATGATTGAAGAAAGAGCACCTTGGTACCTATCTACAAGAATAAGGGGGATATACAAAGTTGCGGAAACTGTAGAGGGATTAAGCTTATGAGTCATACTATGAAGTTATGGGAAAGGGTGATAGAACGGAGGTTGAGAAAAGAGACACAAGTAACATCTTATGGAAGGTTTTAGAAAAGAGGAGAGTAAGGATCGCATATATTCGGGCAATTAAAGACATGTATGATGGGGCTAGTGTGAAGACTCAAGGTGGTGTGACAGAGGAATTTCCTATTGGTATAGGATTACACCAGGGATCATCCTTAAGTCCATGCCTTTTCACATTAGTCTTGGAAGTATTCACAGAGCACATCCAAGAGCCTGTTCCATGGTGCATGCTTTTTGCCGATGATATCGTCCTTATTGGAGAGTCAAGGGAAGACCTAAATAAGAAGTTGGAGTTATGGAGAGAAGCTTTAGAAGTGTATGGTCTGCGCATAAGCTGTAGCAAGACGGAATATATGGAATGTAAGTTCAGTCTGAGAAGGGAAAACTCCAATATAGAGGTGAAAATTGGAGAGAACATCCTACGAAAAGTTAAAAGTTTTAAGTATCTTGGGTACATCATACAGGATAATGGAGAGATTGAACATGATGTAAATCATAGGATCCAAGCAGGTTGGTCAAAATGGCGGAGTGCATCTGGTTTTATATGCGACAAAAAAGTTCCTTTAAAACTTAAAGGTAAATTCTATCGCACCGCTATAAGACCGGCTATGCTGTATGGTACGGAGTGTTGGGCGGCTAAAAGGGAACACGAACATAAGCTGAGTGTGGCAGAGATGAAGATGTTGAGATGGATGAGTGGTCATACGCGATTGGATAAAATAAGGAATGAAGATATAAGGGAGAGAGTTTGAGTAGCACCCATTGTGGAAAAGATGGTTGAATTGCGTCTCAGGTGGTTTGGACATGTGAGAAGAAGACCGATAGAACATCCAGTCAGGAGGGTGGATGAGATGGAAGATGAACAAAGGGCGAAAGACAGAGGAAGACCTAAGGAGACCATCCATGAGGTGGTCAAACGAGATCTATATGACAGAGCACAATGGCGTCGTTTGATTCATGTAGCCGACCCCACTTAGTAGGACAAGACTTTGTTGTTGTTGTTGTAAATATCGTGAATTTGGTTTTCATCTTTAAATAAAGGGGGAAAAGGGATTGGTCTTTAGTCTAAATTTTAAGAACATTTGGTTGACTCTTAGAAGATTTCATATTCACGTTAGTCCAAATATTTCAAAAAAAAAATTATCAATTGATTTTACTACCTTAAATTAAAAGACTAGATAAATTGATTTGTAGAAAATATGGTTTTATCCAGAGACTGAAAACCAAACAAAATAATAGTGTCAACCCAACTTTTTAGGAAAAAAAAATAGACCTTAATAAGAAAATATATATGTAAGGAGCAAAATCAAAATCTACAATATCTTTGGGGACGAAAATCGTATTTAAACCACAAATAAAAGTGTGATTATATATACATTAAGACTAGAACTCCATGATCTACTAGTCAATCAAATAAGATTCAATGGCACTCGTAACAAGCAAAGTGGTAATGAGATCCAATCAAAAATTTAGAGAAGGGGCATCTTCACTTCACTTAGTGTTTAGAAACTCCCTTGGGATACAAATATAAGAACAGTGAAACAACAAAGGCAAAGATAGAGACAAACAAAGATGAAGATCGATGCCAAGAAAAGTGTGAAATTTTTTGTCAGTGTCCTGTCTCCATTGCCCCTACTTTTTGGGAGGATGGAAAAACTTAGTTGCCTTTATACCTGTCTAAGCTGCCAAATAGGTTTATGTACTCATTGTGTCTGTGTTTGTGTACAAGAGACAATTTCGAAATGCTACCTTACAATGTTAAATGGTTCCACATCAACCAAATCCCAAACACAAGGGAATCATAAAATTTGGAAAGAATCAATCTATTACTTCTTCACATGCAGTCAATATGTTCAGAACTTAAAATTCATATAATGCATGAGTATAAGAAATTTTTTGCAGTATACTGCCCATGTTCTACTGAATCCAAATGCAGCAAAATGATGAATTCTAAACAACAATAATTATCGTCCCTATGGGGGAAATTCATAATACATATCATGCCGTTGAAATTGAACAGCAGATGAGGGACGACACAGTCACCAACAAGGACAGGCATAGAGCAATGCTATGACAGATGCACATAGGTTGATTGAGATAGTTGGGTCATGCAGTATGATGATGGATTTGATTACTTAGGAAAATATTAAGCCATATTTCATAGAAAAAATCAAACCAAGAAAAGGAATTTAGCTACTTTCTACCTTAATGGATGCGTTATACATCTAGAGGCAAGACTAAACCACTCAATTCCCCCTGAAGGCACTGGACATAGGTCAATTTCTGCTGCCAATACCTAATACCCTATTTTGGAAACCTATAATCCCATGATGAATGCCAAACACAGCTCATCAGTGTACCAAGTTAACACATAAATGTGGCTCAGGTCAGTGCAAACCAAAATTTCACCAGTAAAATCCACATTAATAAGGCTGCGTTTGTTTTCAGGGACGGAACACGGAGACATAAAATCGTGTTTAACAGATTAGACATAGACAGAGACAATGTATCCAGAAACACTGAATTATTGTATTTTGTGTCCATCCTGACATGAAGGACACAGAGACACTAACAAGAGACACAACTTATTTTTTATTTTATTTTTTGTTATTTTTGTTAATTTTTTATGATTATATTTTTTTAGTATTATATTTTTCTTATCAAATTTGTTATAATTTATCACCAAACATAACATAAGAATACAATTTTGTGTCTCTGTCCTTTGTGTCTTGTTCTTAATAACTTGTCTTGTCATGTTCTCAGAAACAAACACAGTTTAACATATTACTCACTTGTCATAATCATTTAATTCCAACACAATATCATGAACATACCTAAACTAAATTTTCAACTAATTCAAAGGTGAATTGGCTTAATCCATTTTACTTGAGCAACACAACTATTACAATGACAACAACAATAAAAAAATAATAGCAGAAGTCCTTTCCCACTTGGTGCTTATAAATATTTCCAGATTCTGTTTATACCAGTAGTGATAGTACTACTAACTTATATTCTTATGTTGTAGAGTTAAAGAGTAAAACGTAAAAAGCCTTACAAGTCAATTTATGGACTATTTGGTCCTTTCAATTCATGTTATGCATCAGGATATAAGTATATAACTATCAATTCTACTTCTAACACTCTCGCCGTACATAGAAAAGGGAGCAGTTTATGCAATATGCTCCTAAAGAACATTAAAAGTATCCACCCAGGTTCACCTACTTCTAAAAACCAGCTTTTATATACTACTGAATGGATTTTAGCTCCTCTAAGGTAAGGAGCTCACTTGAACTTACAAATTTTAGGAATATCTTAATGACAAAATTGAGTGGATTCTGACAAACACGGGCTTAATTACGCATGTGATTTCAATTTATCATAACATCAACCATTTGTTTTATCACTAAAAACTGAGATTTCACAAGTTTCCATCTTTTCCCTCTAAATTAAATTTTTCTGCTTTAGAGGAGCTAAGGAGCATTTGCAGTGCAAGAACTAAAATAACAAAACTGTCAAGCACATCCACTAATCCTTATAAACATGTAGCTAGTCAAGAGAGCTTTGAAATTGAATGGAACAGTTGAACCTTTCAGTTTCAAGTTATCATTTTGACATTCTTGCAACAGTAGAAAGTCTCTAGTGCAATATTGTCAAATGATCAATAAGTCATTAAGTAAACCCCAAAACTTTCAACGACTAATTATGGCTTACTGCTATTCTCATTGATTCACAAAAGGATTCTTAATCCATGTCAAGAAATTCCTCGGTTATTAGTAACAATGAACAATTGAAATATTTCAATGCTGCTCACAGGGTCAAAGTAAGTGACTAAACAAGAAAAGAAACAAAAAATGACATACCTGGAATACTTATGATGTACCAACATCTAAGTACATTTCTTATTGATCATCCTTCAACACCAAATCATTAACCAATTTCTCCGAGATACTGGAATATGCCCAACACCATGCAATGTCTTTACACAATCAATCATCTTCTAAACAATAAGAAACTTAACCTTGTTTCTTATTGAGCCTCAACTTTAGATACAGCTGCTTTCAATGCAACTTTTCGTTTATTTTTTATTTGGCTAACAAATTCATTAACTACTACATGTAACTTCACATTAGGCTTACGATTAATTGGGACATTATAGCCTGCCCTTTTTACAGCACGAAGAAGACACTTTTCACCTAATTGGTAATGAGTTGTGCAAGTAGCAGGAACCACAGACCTCAACACTGGTTTATTACAATATGAAGGCCCTGTTGGCAAACTGCATAGAGCCATAAACCTTTATCAGTAAATTTGTTTGTCTGAGAAAATGGTAATTATAATGCATACAAATTAGGACAACAATACTTTAATACATCAAAATAGAAAAGGGCAAAGCATCAATTTTAAAATTTCAGCCTTTAAAATTAAGAACATAGTACAAATTATGAAAAAAGCTTCTCATACCTGGAACAGCAAGTAGGGAAAAAAACTCCAAAAGGGTATGTTTGTAAGTGAAATTGATAGAGAGGTGCCTACTACTAACAGGTTCGGGCTGTGTTACAAAAGGAAAGGTAAGTAGCAGTTAACTCGCAGTTTTTTAGGAGTTGTTAGCATGGTCCAGCTGGCTGATAGTGATAGGTTAGTTAGACTCTATTCCTCACTGCTGATAAAGAGCTAGGTTATAGTTAGCTTAGTTTACTATATATTTTCTGTTGTGAACTCTGTTAGAAACTGGAGAAACTTTCTCTCCCTAAGTTGGTAGTTCCAACTGTGTAGAATCTTCTAGGGAGTGCTAATTGGCAATCCTTTGCAGCAATAACGGGAAAGGGAGGGAAGGAATGAATTGAATTAGAAATCAGACTTATAATTAATCATCAAGCCTTTCCAGGAGCTCCCTTCCCTTCCAAAGCCTCAATTCACAAACACACCTTGGGATAAGGAAGTTGTCTCTATGGAATCTAGAAACTGTGTGGTAGAAGGTGAAGTGAAACTTTATGCATTTATGCTTCCATGATGCACAATTAGATCAGGATGTGGTGTGAGTTTTTCAGGTGATAGTGATATTTCTGTATGCAACCAAAGAATAAACTATTTGTAAGACATTGTTGACCAACATAGTGCAATGCTTGCATTCTTTAGTTGGCTTGAATCCATAAACTAGTATGCATAGCTAGTAAGCAAGTGTCATATGACACTACTGAATAAAAAATAAGATATTCTTTTAGTAAGCAAAGCAGCCATAAGTCCATAACATGGTTTTCTCCAAGAACTTAAGTAAGATTGAGGTGGGCAAAAAATGAACTGACCAATAGGGTTACCATTTATAATAAATGTTTGGTATAATGAGATAATTATGAAAGTAGCTGCATTTTCAGCCAATGAATGACAGCAATCGGGACAGCATATATATATATATAAAAGCATCTTGCATCATCTGTATTACTTTAAAATTTTCTAAATAAAAAATGCTCAACTTTTACCAAAACAAACAAATTAAGTAGATAGTGATTATTAATTAAACCAAACTATGCAACCATCCAGGCCTTTAGGAAGAAAGTCAATACTACTTCTAATTATCTATCATCAATGGTTTTGCATTGTGATAGACAGATAGAGACACACTCGGACCCGAGACGACTCGAGGTGAGGATACCTTGGAGAGTAAGCCTGACATACTTAAATTAGTTTCCTTTCCCAATATTACGCGGTGAGGATACCATGGGGATTGGTCTCCTAACCCTCAACAGTTAAAACTTTGGATTCTATTTACCCTAAGTATTAGAGGAACCAAATCCAGCATCAGCAAGTGCAAAATTATCAAGCAACACTAAACCACAAACAAAGCAGGTTACTTCCTCTGAAACTTTAACCCATCTTTTCCAAACCACACACGCATTACGATAAAAGAATTCCATTCATCTATTCAACTAAAAGAAAAAAAGCACAACATGAAAACGAACACAGAAAGCAAAAAATTAAAAAACAATTCTTCAACAAATTTCAAATTGCAAGAAAACCTATCAACCAAAGCAAAAATTGCAAGAAAAAAAACTTGGAGTAAGAAAGAACTCACTTTTTAGCTACGGTTCTGCATCCCCGATAGAGCTTCTGTTTCGGATCCGAAAGTATGTGAGCGTGACAGTACCTAGTAAGCGCCATAGCCTTAATCTTACATCCACCAAAAGCGCACCGAACGACGTCGTCTCCTCCAACTCCCAAAGCAGCATTATTGTTCCTCTCGTTGCCGCCTGATGAGCGGATAATTTGTACGCTTTTTGGCATTGTTTTTAGTATGTTTTTAGTATGATCTAGTTAGTTTTTAGTATATTTTTATTAGTTTTTAGTTAAAATTCACTTTTCTGGACTTTACTATGAGTTTGTGTGTTTTTCTGTGATTTCAGGTATTTTCTGGCTGAAATTGAGGGACCTGAGCAAAAATCTGATTCAGAGACTGAAAAGGACTGCAGATGCTGTTGGATTCTGACCTCCCTGCACTCGAAGTGGATTTTCTGGAGCTACAGAAGCCCAATTGGCGCGCTCTCAACGGCGTTGGAAAGTAGACATCCTGGGCTTTCCAGCAATATATGATAGTC
>NC_029781.3:22049402-22049689 GCF_000817695.3 Arachis duranensis
AGGATTGGATGAAGACAGTAGGAAAGCAGAGAGACGGAAGGGACAAGCATCTTCATACGCTTATCTGAAATTCCTACCAATAAATTACATAAGTATCTCTATCTTTATCTTTATGTTTCATTCGTTTATCACCATACCCATTTGAGTTTGCCTGACTAAGATTTACAAGGTGACCATAGCTTGCTTCATACCAACAATCTCTGTGGGATCGACCCTTACTCGCGTAAGGTTTATTACTTGGACGACCCAGTACACTTGCTGGTTAGTTGTGCGAAGTTGTAGTGATT
>NC_029781.3:22050001-22050312 GCF_000817695.3 Arachis duranensis
TTGCATGTTTCTGTTCTTCTTGCATTCATTCATGTGTCTTAGTGATCTTCAAGATGTTCTTGATGATTTCTTACTCTAATCTTTAAATTCTCTTGACGTAAGTGTTTTGTGTGTCTCATATGCATTCTCATTTTATTAGTGTCAGTAGTATACAAACTGCTAAGTTTGGTGTCATGCATGCATTGTTATTTGATTTTAGTTGCATTTTGATTATTCCCTATTATTAAAAATCCAAAAATATTTTTAATTTGTGTCTTTTCAAGTCAATAATACAGAGAATTAAAGATTCAGAACATACAGCAGAGGAATTG
>NC_029781.3:22050410-22051039 GCF_000817695.3 Arachis duranensis
TGGCATTTAAACGCCAGCCAGGGTGCCTGGTTGGGTGTTTAACGCCCAAAAGGGTAGAGTTTTGGGCGTTAAACGCCAGAATGTGCACCATTCTGGGCGTTTAACGCCAGGATGGCACAAGAGGGAAGATTTTGTTTTCAATGCAAATTTTTTTCAAGTTTTCAAAGTTTTTCAAAATCAAATATTTTTCAAATCATATCTTTTCAATCATATGTTTTCAAAATCAATTTCTTTCTATTTTTAAAAATACTTGCTATCAATCAATGATTTGATTCAACATTTCAAGTATGTTGCCTTTTCTGTTGAGAAAGGTTTAATGTTTGAATCATATCTTTTCTTGTTAGCCAAGTCATTAATTTTCGAAATCAAATCTTTTTAAAATGTTTTTCAAATCATATCTTCTCAATCACACCTTTTTAAAACCAATCATATCTTCTTAACCACATCTTTTTCAAAATAACTTTCAATCAAATCTTTTTGATTTCTAATTTCAAATTCTTTTTCAAAAATCACTTGATTTCTCTCTCACTTTCATTTTCGAAAATCAATCAAAGTTTTTCAAAAAAAAAATGTTTTCAAAATCTTCTACTTGATTTTCGAAAATTACTTCCCTTCTTCTCACATCCTTC
>NC_029781.3:22054837-22055597 GCF_000817695.3 Arachis duranensis
GTGAATATCCGGAGATCTGACATGAGATCCGAAGAAGAGGTTGGGAAGTTCTTACCAACCCCATTCAACAAGTCGGAATCTTAATGGTTCAAGAGTTCTATGCCAATGCATGGATCATCAAGAACCATGATCAAAGTGTGAACCCGGATCCAAAGAATCATCTTACTATGGTTCGGGGGAAATACTTGGATTTTAGTCCGGAAAATGTAAGGTTGGCATTCAACTTGCCCATGATGCAAGGAGATGAACATCCTTACACTAGAAATGTCAACTTTGATCAAAGGTTGGACCAAGTCCTCACAGTCATATGTGAAGAGGGCGCCCAATGGAAGAGAGATTCAAGAGGGAAGCCGGTTCAATTGAGAAGGCATGACCTCAAACCCGTGGCTAGAGGATGGTTAGAGTTTATCCAATGCTCAATCATTCCCACTAGCAATCGGTCTGAAGTTACTATAGACCGGGCTATCATGATTCATAGCATCATGATCGGAGAAGAAATAGAAGTTCATGAGGTTATATCCCAAAAACTTTATAAGGTGGTGGACAAGTCCTCTACCTTGGCAAGGTTAGCCTTTCCTCATCTCATTTGTCACCACTGTTATTCAGTTGGAGTTGACATAGAGGGAGACATCCCCATTGATAAGGACAAGCCCATCACTAAGAAGAGGATGGATCAAACAAGAGACCCCACTCATCATGAAATCCCTGAGATTCCTCAAGGGATGCACTTTCCTCCACAAAACTATTGGGAGCAACTAAA
>NC_029781.3:22055715-22056241 GCF_000817695.3 Arachis duranensis
TTCCTGTTTTTCGAATTTTAGTGCTTATGTTTATCTATGTTTGTGTCTTGTGATCATTAGTGTCTTAGTGTCTATGCCTTAAAGTTATGAATGTCCTATGAATCCATCACCTTTCTTAAATGAAAAATGTTCTTAATTGAAAAAGAGAAGAATTGCATGAATTTTGAATTTTATAATAGTTTAATTATTTTGATGTGGTGGCAATACTTTTGTTTTCTGAATGTATGCTTAAACAGTGCATATGTCTTTTGAATTTTTGGTTCATGAATGTTGGCTCTTGAAAGAATGATGAAAAAGGAGACATGTTACTGAGGATCTGAAAAATCATAAAAATGATTCTTGAAGCAAGAAAAAGCAATGAAAAAAAAAAGAAAAGAGAAAAACGAAAAAAAGAGATAAAGTTGTGATCCAAGGGCAAAAAGAGTGTGCTTAAGAACCCTGGACACCTCTAATTGGGGACTCTAGCAAAGCTGAGTCACAATCTGAAAAGGTTCACCTAATTATGTGTCTGTGGCATGTATGTATC
>NC_029781.3:22057272-22061335 GCF_000817695.3 Arachis duranensis
GGCGTTAGTGACAGACGTAAAAGAATCACTGGATTCTATTCCGGTCTGATTGAGAACCGACAGATGGATAGCCGTGCTGTGACAGGGTGCGTTGAACATTTCCACTGAGAGGATGGGAGGTAGCCACTGACAACGGTGAAACCCTTGCTTAAGCTTGCCATGGAAAGGAGTAGGAAGGATTGGATGAAGACAGTAGGAAAGCAGAGAGACGGAAGGGACAAGCATCTTCATACGCTTATCTGAAATTCCTACCAATGAATTACATAAGTATCTCTATCTTTATCTTTATGTTTCATTCGTTTATCACCATACCCATTTGAGTTTGCTTGACTAAGATTTACAAGGTGACCATAGCTTGCTTCATACCAACAATCTCTGTTGGATCGACCCTTACTCGCGTAAGGTTTATTACTTGGACGACCCAGTACACTTGCTGGTTAGTTGTGCGAAGTTGTAGTGATTACAATTTCGTCCACCACCACCGTTTGCATTGTTATTGTTCTCGTCGCCCAAAACGACAGCATGGTTTACGCCGCTAGTTTCCTTGAAGGGGCTCTTACCGTAGGTCCAATAATACTCCTTATACTTGGACTTGATCTCTTCCATTAGAGCCCAGTAGTGCCCTCTGTAGCACCGTCTGAGTTGCCTCGTTCGGCGGAGCCGACGCGCGGTTACTTCGCGTTTGCTCAGCACGAGCATTTTGGCAAAAATTGTGTCGTTTTCAGCTCCGTCCAGGGTCATAGGAGGAGGAGGAGGTGGCGGTGGCAGTGGCGGTGGAAACTCGTCCATGGGTGGTGGTAGCGGTGGGGTATAAAAAATTATATTATTATACGGAAAAGCTCTGCATACAAGTCATTAGGGCTTGTATGGTTTACAAGTTCATTAAACAATAAAATCAAAATACGCGCTGCTCCACGTACGTTGATTACACGCGCTATATAACATCCCGCGTATATCTAACTACCAAATTTAAAATATTGTTTCCTTCTTCGTTATCATATTTTGAGATTTGGTTGTTCTTCTTCTCGCGCGTCTTCCCTCCTTCTTCTCCATCGTTCTTTTCCTCTCCTTTTCTCACTGGTATGTTCTTCGTTTACGTTACTTTCCTCTCTGTGTGCAACTCGAGTTTCGTTTTCTATTTTGATTTGTTGTTTTCTGAAATCAAAGTTTGAACTCGTTTTGAAGATAATGGATCATTCAACCTCAGATTGTCAGCTGAATCCAGGCGAAGTGGATTATGAATTTGAATCTAACGAAGTTCCTGAGGTTTGATTTACATAGGATTAGTATGAATTTTCTTTCAGTAATTTGTATAGCATTGTGTAGTTGAAAAATTGCTGAACATTGATTGTGAAAGTAACACGTTAACATGAATCTGTCGATTCAATGTATTAGTTGTGATTAATTACCTGGAATTTATAGCAGAAGTTCGGGTGTAGATCAATTCTTCTTTGGGTGTATTTTAGCTAGAAGTGTGGGTGTATCTACACTTTACTGGTTTTTTGTTATTTTAATTGAGTTGTTGTTGTTCAGGTGTATTATATCAGACATGATTGGTGTGTTTTTAGTTTTTGACATGGTGTATTCTGCAGCCTGTGTATTTACAGTTTATGGCTTTATAGGTCATTCTGTAGTTGAGTTGTTGCGGTTCGGGTGTATCATATTAGACATGATTGGGTGTATTTGAATCATATCTATGGGTGTATTCACAGTTTTGACACGGTGTATTGTGCAGCCTCTCTCGGTTGTTGATGACGAGCTTGTTCCGAAGGTCGGAATGACCTTTACCACCCTTGAAGATGCTGGAAAATTTTACAGGAACTACGCCAAGGCTGCAGGTTTCTCTACAAGAGTTCGGTGCACAAATAGGAAGGAAAACGAGATTAAGAATCAACTGATTACATGTAGCAGAGAGGGAAAATGGAAATCTAAAATATCTACGACCGAGAAGACCAATCCGACAGCCGATTTAAACTGTCCTGCAAGAATTTATATACACACATTGAAGGATGTCGGTGCTTGGATCATTTCAAAGGTTGTGCTGGATCATTCACACCCCTGCTGTCCAAGCAAAGCAGAGATGCTCAAACAGCATAGGGAACTATGCATGTCCATTCGTCGTACGATAGAGAATAATGAGGAGGCCGGTATCAGACCAAGCAAAACCTACCAATCATTTGTTGCGGCTGCCGGGGGTCACCGCGAGTTAAATTTTATCGAAAAGGACGTGAGGAATTACATTACTAGGGAAGTGCGGAATGTTTCCGAATAAGAAGATGCAAAGGAATTCGGGAAATATTTCTTAAGAATGAAAGAGAAGAATCCGAATTTCTTTTTTGAGCTCGAACTCGAGGAGGATCAATCGATTAAGCTGGCTTTTTGGGCCGACGCAAGAAGCAGAGCCGCCTTTGAGTATTTCGGAGACGTCATTTCATTCGACACCACCTACAATACAAACAGGTAACAAACTGTCCTTGTTTATGATGCTAAATTAATTTATTTTTACGAATCCGCAGTAGAGGTGTATATTGGCTATTTCATTGGGTGTATTCTAAGCATTTGTTGGGGTGTACCTAATGATTTTGCATTCTGGACCATGGTAATTTGTTTTAGGTATAATTTGGTTTGTGGTTCTTTTGTCGGGGTGAATCACCACGGTCAGTCAACACTTCTCGGATGCTCTTTGATGAAGAACGAAGAAATTAAATCATTCAGATGGTTATTTCAACGCTGGCTTCGTTGCATGGGAGGAAACGCTCCGAAAGGGTTTCTCACCGATCAGTGCGCATCAATGAAAAGGGCTTTAGAGGCCTGTATGCCAACAACAGTTCACCGCTGGTGTATTTGGCACATCGTGAAGAAGATTCCAAGCAAATTAAACGGGTACAAGAGACATGCCGATATCGAACAAGAAATGAGCCTTGTTGTTTGGAACTCTCATAGCAAAGACTCATTCGATAGGAATTGGAACGATTTTCTGCTGAATTTTGGTCTTGCGGACAACAAGTGGCTTTCAGGTAATGTGTTTTTAAAATCTGCAGCAAAGGTGTAAATTGTATGTTCTCTCGGGTGTATTTTACAGTCTGTGTTTGGGTGTATTATGCAGATCTGTACGAAGACCGTCACATATGGGTTCCTATCTATCTAGATCACCACTTCTGGGCAGGGATGAGAAGCACACAAAGGAGCGAGAGCATGCATTCATTTTTTAACAAGTACATCACCCGGAACATCTCACTTATTCAGTTCGTCAAACAATACGATAATTGCCTCGGAAGTAGGGAGCAAGCAGAGAGAGAATCAGATGCTGCAGATTTTCATACGGTCATACCGTGTGCAACCAAATCCCCCATTGAAGCTCAGTTTCAAGATGCGTACACTCACGGAAAGTTTAGGGAAGTCCAAGCGCAATTCAGAGGAAAGGCGAATTGTATCACCAGATTAAAGAATTCCGCTCTAAGCTATTCAATATACGAAGTCGGAGAACAAGTTTCCAGCTTAATATTTAACAAGTTCGCAGTTACCTACGACTCAGTTGCAGCCGAGGTAAAATGCCAATCTTTATTATTCGAGTCGAGAGGGATACTGTGCCGTCACGCACTAAGCGTGTTAAGCTTCGAACAAGTAAGCCAAGTGTCCCTTAGATATATACTGGAACGATGGAGTAAGAAGGTAAAGAGGCGACACACACACATCAAGAGCAGCCACGACGAGCCACTAATGGAGCCAAGAAGCAAGAGGTTCGACCAATTGGTTTTTCGTTCGCAAAATATTTACGAATTTACCTCTGAATCAGAGAAGCTGACTGCAATTCCGCACCGTGCGTACGATAACGTCATGGCCGAGATGGAAGCATTAAAAGCCAAAAGGAAGGGAACATCTTCTTTATCCCACGAAGACGCCAACTTAGAATCTGTTAAGGAGCTTCAAAGCCCGCCAAGGATTCGAACAAGAGGACGTCCAAAAAATAGGCTAGGTTCAAAGCTGGAGAAACAGATTGCAAATGCCACAAAGAAGAAGAAGACGAAAGGTTTAAGCGAGGTAAATGTAATGTTCTTTAAAT
>NC_029781.3:22061561-22062379 GCF_000817695.3 Arachis duranensis
AGCACTGTTCTTTTGGGTGTATTTTTGTTAATTCACAATTTACATATAGACACATATATAGATACATATAGAACAAAAGCTATAAAAATTCGCAGGTTATGGGTGTATATTTCATTTGATATTTTTCTTCATATTTTAGTACATGTAATTCATACATTTTGAATACAGCACAGACAGTTGGGTGTATATTTTATGAAATCTTGGGTGTATTATTAAACTTGCGTTGGGTGTAACCGTTTATGATTTGCGTTTATATATGCCTTGATTTTTTCTTTATATTTTACCACCTGTAATACAGCTTTTGAATACATCACAGGCAGTTTACCATCACAGATAATTTAACTATGGGAAAAAATATACATGTAATAGAAGTTGTTGATAAATGGCAAATATTTACATCATTTGTTCAATTTACAAACTACCCAGCAGTTGGATTACCCAGTTTCTATATCAGCAGAATTAATCTGACAAAACGGACTCAATAATACAGAGGATGGCTTCAACAGCCTTATAGCACTACTCTCTCTAATTGCCCGATCTCTCTGTTTATTCATCTCACTGAATAGTATCCGAGAAGCATACTCCACTCTATAGTGGTCCACCTCCTCGTAAAATTAAAAAGTATATTCTGCTTAAACAGCAATATTAATTCAGTAAAGTAATAAAGAGTTATATAGTTCTAAAGACAGTTACCTGTGGCCAATTATCCCATTCATACTTCCCCTTTTGATGTTTTCCGGCTCAATTAACTCAAGCCACTTCATAACGTAGATAGCGCAGTCATAGCTGAAAACGAAGAAAATAAATTACAAATCTCA
>NC_029781.3:22062470-22065036 GCF_000817695.3 Arachis duranensis
ATATTTTAACATATGATGCTTTAATTTTCTTCTCGTTCTCCCCTTTCTCCAGAGGTTCCCCGCCGGCATATGTTATCAATCTTGAAAATACATATCCCTTAAATACCAAAACAAATTAGTAATACACCCGAATGAATGGACAAGATACACCCAACTGAATGGACAATATACACCCAACACAACTAACAAAATAGACCTATCTATTAAAGTAAAGAAGACAGAGGCAACTTACAGTGAATTTATTAATGTCCTTTCTCTCATTGCTTGGAGCTTTTTTGTGTAGCGGGTCAAGTATTTGACATTTCCGCTTTGTTGTATTTATCAGCCATAACCACCAATGCCCCGAGTGGCAAATAGGAGCAAAAATCTGAAGGATTGCCACATTTCAATAGTGTGTTATTTTATTTGGCATATAAGTAAATAAGCGTACTAACAAATTTAGCAAACGAAAACTTACATATGGATGCGAAGTTAATTTTTTTCTATTTATGAAGGGAATGAAACTTGGGTAGGCTTCCACCGTGAATTCCTTTTTCGTTTTCGGTGATATGAATTCCCCCTTTGGGTGATCCGAAAGTGCCATGCTCTGCAAGAATTGCGAAACAAGAAATGAAATACTGAAAATACACAACTTACACCCAATCGAACCTAAAAAATACACCCAAATCAATACAGAAAATACACCCAAAGTTCGTAGAAGTAACACTTACCATAATATCGGGGGGGGAGACAGTATATTTGTTCCTGAAACCTCTTTTCATTTTTATGGTTGAGGATGAGGCAGATGGCAGATACAATCTAGAAATATATGCCGAAATCAATTTTACATTAATAAACATTGCAGTTGACTTTGGTGTAAAAACATTAATGTTATTCTAATATTACCTGAGATTCTATATCACTTTTTGCCTGGAGGGATGCAAGGTGCATTCTGATCAAAATGTATTCTCCTTGGCCAATCAGAGTGCATATCTCCTCATACTCATTAGTATTGCCATCTGCATCTTCCTTCAGTCTTGTCCCCCAGATGTAGCACTTTTGTTTCATATCATCTGGAATTTGATTTATTCCCCCAGGAGTTTCAAACTTTGTAGAACTTTCTCCCCCAGTCTCCCTCTGAATTTGTGGACTTTCGTTTTTCCCCTTCGCCGCACTGCTTGCTAATTTTTGGACCAAATCGTCTAATTGTTCTAGCAAATTTGCAGTTTCTGGAGATTTTTCCCTTTCTGTCTCCTGCGTTGACGCCCCCTCCTGGCTTGAATCAGTCAATCCAAGGCTGAATGATGGCATCCCTGGATCTGTTTTAGGAACATAGGTTGCTGTCTGTGCCATCATCAACAGGGCAGCAGCGTCTTCTGCGGCTGGATGACTGCGTCATGATGTATAAGAATAAGAGTAAGAATAAGAATATTCGGATGATAAGCAAAGATTGATTTTAGTCTGATGAACTTACATTTTAGTTGGAGCTGGGGGAAGCATGGAAGAAAAATGAAAGGTTAACAACGTATTTGAAAATAATAAGGTTATAAGGTTGAAATATTCTTGGAAAACTCACACTGCAAGCGGTTCCGACGGTGTTTGTTCCCTCACAACCATCATATTCGAATCAGTCGGAATCAACCTAAAATACACCCAAAGAAGGTCAAAAAATACACCCGAACAATTCAAAAAGAAGACGGGCTTTGTTTTTTGAGAACTTACATACTTGCAGTTTTTGCTTTTTTTTGCTGCCTTTTTTTTCTTGAATAAAATAATAAAGGGCTTTTTTTTCTAAAAAAAATATATACAGAATTAGAAATAGAAGGTAATAGAAGAACAAAAGTAACGGTTATTTGAAAGAGAAATTACATGCTCTGTGATGGCTGGTTTACACTACTCTGTTCTGTGCGTCCTTGAGAGTAAGGATCATCACTTCCCAAGTTCACAGCCGGTAGTCTAAACAGATTTTATGTTATTCAGACAAAATAAGATACAGGTATAAAATACACCCAAATGAATGCACAAGATACAACCAACCGAATGGACAATATACACCCAACAAAACAAACGAAATATCCCAACTTAGTAAACAACATACACCCAACTTGATCCACAAAATACACCCAAATGGTTCCACAAAATGCATCCAAATCATGATAACAAGATTTTATTAAATAATAAAGCTTCTTACGTTTTAGAGGACACATAGCGACCTTCTGTCGATCGTAGGTCAGCTTGGTTCTCCCTGCGAAACAAGATACAATTATTACCAAACAAAACACACCAAAATCTTAAATACACAGCCCAGCAAGACATACCCCTCTGTAGCAGATTTATCAACGTTTTCCCTTAGTGATAAGCGGATAATTTATACGCTTTTTGGCATTATTTTTAGGTAGTTTTTAGTAAGTTCAAGCTACTTTTAGGGATGTTTTCATTAGTTTTTATGTTAAATTCACATTTCTGGACTTTACTATAAGTTTGTGTGTTTTTCTGTGATTTCAAGTAATTTCTGGCTGAAATTAAGGGACTTGAGCAAAACTCTGCAAAAGGCTGACAAAAGGACTGCTGATGCTGTTGGAATCTG
>NC_029781.3:22065202-22065937 GCF_000817695.3 Arachis duranensis
AATTGACGACGTAACTTGGCGTTGAACGCCAAGTACATGCTGCTGTCTAGAGTTAAACGCCAGAAACACGTCATGATCCGGAGTTGAACGCCCAAAACACGTTATAACTTGGCGTTCAACTCTAAGAAAAGCCTCAGCTCGTGGATAGATCAAGCTCAGCCCAAACATACACCAAGTGGGCCCCGGAAGTGGATTTATGCATCAATTACTTACTCATGTAAACCCTAGTAGCTAGTTTAGTATAAATAAGACTTTTTACTAGTGTATTAGTCGTCTTTTGACCACGTTTCATCTTTGGTCTCAGTTTTGTTTTATTCTTCATCTTAAGAGGCTATTGATCACGTTTTAGGGGGCTGGCCATTCGGCCATGCCTGAACCTTTCACTTATGTATTTTCAACGGTGGAGTTTTTACACACCATATATTAAGGGTGTGGAGCTTTGCTGTACCTCAAGTTTCAATACAATTACTATTACTTTCTATTCAATTCTCTTTTATTCTTATTCCAAGATATATGTTGCACAACACTTTGATGAATGTGATGATCCGTGACACTCATCATCATTCTCACCTATGAATGCGCGTGATTGACAACCACTTCCGTTCTACTCTAGGCCGGGCGTATATCTCTTAGATTCCCCAACAGAATTTTTGTGGTATAAGCTAGATAGATGGCGGCATTCATGGGGATCCGGAAAGTCTAACCTTGTCTGTGGTATTCCAAGTAGGATTCCGG
>NC_029781.3:22066202-22066710 GCF_000817695.3 Arachis duranensis
CTCCAGACGATTAGCCGTGCAGTGACAGCGCATAGGACCATTTTCCCGAGAGGATTAAAAGTAGCCGTTGATGATGGTGATTCCCAACATACAGCTTACCATGGAAAGGAGTAAGAAGGATTGGATGAGAGCAATAAGAAAGTAGAGATTCGAAAGGATTCTAGCATCTCCACACGCCTATCTGAAATTCCCACTATTGATTTACATAAGTATCTCTATCCATTTTTAATTTCTATTTATTATTAATTTTCGAAACCCATAACCATTTAATTTGCCTAACTGAGATATACAAGGTGACCATAGCTTGCTTCATACCAACAATCTCTGTGGGATCGACCCTTACTCACGTAAGGTATTACTTGGATGACCCAGTACACTTGCTGGTTAAGTTGAATGGAGTTGTGAGCTTCTCTACCAGTGCCTGGAACTCTTTTATCACAATTTCGTCCACCATGTTTTTGGCGCCGTTGCCGGGGATTGTTCGAGTATGGACAACTGACGGTTCATA
>NC_029781.3:22068547-22069098 GCF_000817695.3 Arachis duranensis
GCAGAGGTTAATTACATGGGTGAACCTTATGGAAACACCTATAACTCATCATGGAGAAATCATCCAAATTTCTCATGGAAGGATCAACAAAAGCCTCAACAAGGCTTTAACAATGGTGGACGCAATAGGCTGAGCAATAGCAAGCCTTTTCCATAATCTTCTCAGCAACAGACAGAGAATTCTGAACAAAACACTTCTAATTTAGCCAATCTAGTCTCTGATCTGTCAAAGGCCACTTTCAGTTTCATGAGTGAAACAAGATCCTCCATTAGAAATCTGGAGGCATAAGTGGGCCAGCTGAGTAAGAAAGTCATTGAAACTCCTCCCAGTATTCTCCCAAGCAATACAGAAGAGAATCCAAAAGGAGAGTGCAAGGCCATTGATATAATCAATATGGCCGAATGCACAAGGGATGAGGAGGATGAAAATCCTAGTGAGGAAGACCTCCTGGGACGTCCCTCAAGCAAGAAGGAGTTTCCTATCAAGGATCCAAAGGAATCTGAGGCTCATATAGAGACCATAGAGATTCCATTAAATCTTCTTCTGCCATT
>NC_029781.3:22069220-22069444 GCF_000817695.3 Arachis duranensis
ATCATGAAGCTGAATGCCAAGTTGTTTGGTAATGAGACTTGGGAAAGTGAACCTCCCTTGCTCATTAGTGAACTAGATACCTGGATTCAGCAAATTTTACCTCAAAAGAAACAAGATCTTGGAAAATTCTTAATACCTTGTACCATAGGCACCATGACCTTTGAAAAAGCTCTATGTGATCTGGGGTCAGGGATAAATCTTATGTCACTCTTTGTAATGGAGAA
>NC_029781.3:22069538-22071029 GCF_000817695.3 Arachis duranensis
AAGCTTATGGAATAGTGGAGGACGTGTTAGTAAAGGTTGAAGGCCTTTACATCCCTGCTGATTTCATAATCTTAGACACTAGGAAGGAAGATGATGAATGCATCATCCTTGGAAGACCTTTCCTAGCTACAGCAGGAGCTGTGATAGATGTCAACAGAGGCGAAATAGTCCTTCAATTAAATGGGGACTACCTTGTGTTTAAAGCACATAGCCATCCCTCTGTGACAAAAGAGAGTAAGCATGAATAGCTTCTCTCAGTTTAGAGTCAAGAAGAGCCCCCACAGTCAAACTCAAAGTTTGGTGCTGGGAGGCCACAACCAAAACTCTAAGTTTGGTGTTAAGACCCCATATCCAAACTCTAAGTTTGGTGTTGGGACTATACAACATTGACCTGATCACCTTTGTGGCTCCATGAGAGCCACTGTCAAGCTATTGACATTAAAGAAGCGCTTGTTGGGAGGCAACCCAATTTTATTTATCTAATTTTTATTTTATTGTTATTTTGTGTTTTATTAGGTACATGATCATGAGGAGTCATGAAAAAATCATAAAAATTAAAAACAGAATCAAAAATAGCAGAAGAAAAATCACACCCTGGAGGAAGCACAGACTGGCGTTCAACGCCAGTAAGAAGCATCTGGCTGGCGTTCAACGCTAGAACAGAGCATGAATTTGGCGCTGAACGCCAGAAACAAGCAACATTTTGGCGTTTGAACGCCAGGAATGTGCCTAGAGGAAAAGCTGGCGCTGAATGCCAGTAACAAGCATGAAACTGGCGTTCGACGCCAGAAACATGCTTTACATGGGCGTTGAACGCCCAGAATGTGCACCACTCGGCGTTTAAATGCCAGAATGGTGTGCAAAGGCATTTTACATGCCTATTTGGTGCAGGGATGGAATTCCTTGACACCTTAGGATCTGTGGACCCCACAGGACACTGATGATTGGATTTTTGACGGTTTAGAATTTCTCAAATAAAATCTCGTTGCAAGTATAGTTTCTAAACCAATCACTAATCCTTTCATACAAAAAGTTGTTTGTCACTAAAACAAACCCCTAAAATTTATAAACCGAAGTATTCAAACCTCGGGTCGTTCTCACTAGGAATTGTAATGAAGTGTTTTGTTATTGGTTGAGTTATCTTTGGGGTTTTGATAAGAGGCATGAAAGATAAATGGCAAGAAAGTAAACTAACGACTATAAAAGGCTCTTGGCAAGGTATTAAAATTAGAAGTTCTATCCTAGTTATCCTTCTCAATTGTGATGAGAATTGTCCATTGCTACCACTTAGTCAACCCTTACTAAATAAAGGAAAGTCAAGTGGATGAATTGACTTGAGCCACAAGTCCTAGCCAACTCCCAAGGAAAGACTAGCTTTAGTGCACTCCAAACCAATTATTAATCTCTCCAATTACCAATCAACAGAGGAATTAGATAACTCAAGTGTCACTAATTACTCTACCTAGGCCAAGAGGAACAAAATCTATACTA
>NC_029781.3:22071116-22071613 GCF_000817695.3 Arachis duranensis
TCCTAATCCTAATTCTAGAGAGAAGTGAGAGCTTCTCTCTCTAGAAACTAATTCTAACTACTAAACTATGCTAATGGTAACTAGATATCTCATCCCTCTTCAATCCTTGACTTAAATAGCATCAGAAATGAGTTGCATTGGGCCCACAAGGCTCCTAAAACCGCTGGGGACGATTTCATTAAAGTGGGCCACGGACAGAATCGGCACGCGCGCAAAGTGCGCGTGCGCGCCCCTGAACGCGAAGCAACATATGACAAAATTTATATCATTTCGAAGCCCCGGATGTTAGCTTTCCAACCCAACTAGAACCGCATCATTTGGATCTCTGTAGCTCAAGTTATGATCAATTAAGTGCAAAGAGGCCGGCTTGACAGCTTTTGTGATTCTTTTATTTCTTCATGAGTTCTCCAACTTTACATGCTTTTTCTTCATTCCCTTAATCCAATCTTTGCTTCCTAAATCTGAAATCACTTAACAAACATATCAAGGCATCTAAT
>NC_029781.3:22071632-22074801 GCF_000817695.3 Arachis duranensis
CAAACATATCAAGGCATCTAATAGAATCAAGGAGAATTAGATTTAGCTATTTTAAGTCCTAAAAAGCATGTTTTCACTCTTAAGCACAATTAAGGGTGAAGTTATAAAACCATGCTATTTCATTGAATAAATGTGGGTAAAAGGTTATAAAATCCCCTAAATTAAGCACAAGATAAACCCTCAAAATGGGGTTTGTCAACCTCCCCACACTTAAACCAAGCATGTCCTCATGCTTAAGCCAAGAGAAAGCAAAGGACATCAACATTTATTCAATGTAAATAAACTATATGCAACCTAAACTATATGCAACTAAATGCAAAATGGTTTTACCTACTTGGTTAAAAATAAATCAATCCTCCAAGACATATATGCATAAGTAGGGCCAAGATCATATAACGATTCATTGAGCATCAAACCCTCACCGGATGTATTTGCACTCTATTCACTCAAGTGTTTAGGGTTGATTCACTCAATTCTCTCCTAATCATGCTTTTTAAGATTTGTTTTTCTTCTAACAATCGACATATATTTCATGCATGCATACAAGTATCATGAGGTCTTTTCTTTAGGTTGTAATGGGGCTAGGGTCAAGGTAGGATGCATATTTGGTTAAGTGAGTTTGAAATTTGAATCTTTGATAAGCTTAAACTTCCCACCTAACCTATGACATCCTATACAATTTCAAAATGGGGTTTGTCAGACACCTCAGGATCTGTGGACCCCACAGGATCCCCACCTACTATATTCCCACCTTACCTCCTAATCCTATTTTACTCTTCCCCATGTCACACTTCCCAAAAACCCTTCACCAATCACCTCAATCTCTCTTCCCAATCACCTATTCACCACTCACATCCACCCACTCTTCCCCATAAACCCCACCTACCTTCAAAATTCAAAAACATTTTCCCACCCAATTCCACCCTAAAATGGCCGAACCTACCCTCTCCCCTTTCCCTATATATACCCTTCCATTCTACTTCATTTTCACACAACACAACCCCCTCTTCCATACCTTGGCCGAACCTAACTACCCATTCCTCACTTTTTCACATACTCATGCATTTCTTTTTCCTTTCACAACAGTTATGCATTGGTTTTATTGAGCTATACTTTGCTTTGAGGCATTTTGTCCCCTTTTTATTTCTTTCTTTTTCTTCTTTTTCTTTCTTTTTCTATTTTTTTCTTTTTCTTTTCCATATTATTTTTCTTTTCTTTTTCTTTTGTTTCTCTCATTTTTTTTCTTTCTATATACAAGAACCTCAATGCATAAGGTCTATACATTTGATCAATACATGAGCATCTACCCAATTCCCAATATTCTCAATAACAATACAAAATTACCCTTTTATTCACCCAATGTCCCAAGGTTCCCATACTTGAATGATACTCACACACACTAGCCTAAGCTAATCAAAGATCCAAATAAGGACATTTATTGTTTTCCGCTTTAAGGCTTGTAATGTGCTAAAATTAAGAACAAGTGGGTTAATCGTAGGCTCAAAATTGGCTAACAAAGGAGAGTAAAAGGTAAGGCCATTTGGGTAAGTGAGCTAATGAAATGATGGCCTCAATCATATAAATGCATGAATACATAAAATAATGGAAATAAAGAATCAAACAAAGCAAAGATTACAATCATAGAAAGAGAATAATGCATACAAGAATGGAAAATAAGTGGTTATAAGATGTAACCACACCATTAGGCTCAAATTTCACTTGCTTATGTTCTTAGCTCAAAAACATGATCCACAATATATATATAATTCAAACAAGTTTTATGAAAAGTTTTCACTCAAATCAATTGAGGTGCCCTATAGATAGAAATCCTTGAAAAATTTCGTTATTTTGACTAAGCTTATTGTGTATATATATGCAAAATTAAGAAAATACAAGTAAAAATCCTAAAATCCTAGAATGAAATACAAAAGTGTTGGGATTAGAAATTTGTCATCCAAAATCGCCGACCGGTCGGACGACCTCCCCACACTTAAAAGTTTGCACCGTCCTCGGTGCACTCAAAGATGAGCAGGGGGTATGGCGACTCTCCGGATTGCTACGTGTTCTTAGTCTTGCTTCCGTTATTGCTCGTGGTGCATTCATCATGAAAATAAGAAATATAACACCATAAGATGAGAAGATATAAAAGCAAGGAAGCATACTTTGTTGGAATGAGGTAAATCACTAGAAATGAGTGAGTGAATTAGTGTGACATGAATGACAAATAAGTGTGTGAATTTTAAATTGCGCGGTTTAGAACACACATTAGCATAAAAGCTATGTCACAAAAGAAGCATGCACTTTACTCATTCTAGTGTGCTTGAGATGCTTTAAGTGAACTTGTAAGGTAAAACAAGCATTAAATGCACACCATCCAGTATCAAGAGATTGCCTAATTGAGGGAAAAGATTCAAATTACATGGTGGCCAAATCATGCAATTCAAGAAGAGTTACAAGCTCGAAGGCAATTCTCATCACTTGGTATTCTTAAAAGGTAAGCATGAAAAACTCAAGACCAAGTAGCAAAATATAACCTCAATCATAGGATCCAACAAAGATTATCTAAAAACATTAATGCTAAATTAGCATTTAGGTAATAAGGGGGGAGCAATGCATAGTAAACGAAGTCAATAATCCAACACTTCTGATGAAGAGAGAGAAAATAAAATGAAAACCATACTAAAACTAACTAAAATAAATGGTTATCCATGGTGTTTGGAAGTGTTGGATGAGGGGTAGGAGGAGGGAAGAAGAAAGGAGAAGGAAAGAAATGGAAAGAGGAGAAGAAAGGAAATGTGGTGTAGGAAGGGCATCCGCGCGTACGCACGCATGGCGCGCGCGCGCGGATGGTTTATTTCGAGAGTGGCGCGTACGCGTCATGTGCGCGTACGCGCAAGTGGGGTTGTGCCAAAGGCACAACACGCGCACAGTGCGGGCCTAACTCTCGGGTTAATGCATGGAAGGTGGAACTTCTCAACCCACGCATACGCGTGCATGGCGTGCTCGCGTGGATGGTCGAAAATGCTCAATGTACGCGTACGCGTGCAGTGCGCGTACACGTAGATGGTGCTTTGTTTTTCAAAAATTGTTGGTATATTTTTACACCAATCCAAGCATTCCAAACCTCCAAACAGCTACCAAAACACCATAAAACCTTATTTAACATACT
>NC_029781.3:22075036-22077004 GCF_000817695.3 Arachis duranensis
TGTTTGATGTATCAACCATAATGAGCCTTGATTTGCAACGCCAACCACGAAACATCTTTCGCTTACGCTTCATCCCACAAAGCATCCTAAGTTGACCATCCGTATCAAGCAAACCATATTCAAGTGGGATAATAAAGCTAATAGAAATGAACTTCACCCACTCAAATGAAGGTGTAGATGGCAACCTAGGCAAAGATGATTCCACGGTTCTTGACAAAGCATATTCCACCCCCATCCTCCTTTTTCTAAGGATCTCCACCTCTTCACAAGATTTCTCTAATTCAATCCTTTGTTCATCAATACTATCTAAGCCGTTTCCCTTAATCAAACTATAATTGGGAGGGTGAAAGAAGTTTACCTCCATAACATTTTCAAATGCACCGGGAGAAGGTTCTTCAAGTTCAAAGGATTCTCCACCACTAGGACTTAGTGCTTGCTCTTCATTGCCATGGGAACTCAATTCTTGCTCTATCCTATCCAAGTCTTCATATGGAATATGCCTTGGAAGGTGTGCACTTTCCTCCCTAGCATCAATTTCAATCATCTTGGAGGGGTTTTCTTCAACTTTATGTTCCCATAGAAGCTCTGCATCTCCTAAATCTTCTACCGCTTCTTCCTTATCTTCAACAATTAAAGCTTCCTCCAATTGTTCCAATACAAAGCAACTTCCTTCATTTCTCACCGGAGTTTCCAATCTCTCCTTCATTCTATGTTCTTCATTTAATTCTCCACATGTAGCCATGGGAGTTTCTTGAGTGTTCAAGCATTGGGATGCTAATTGATTTGTTACCACATCCAAGGCGGCCATGAAATTTTGCACATCCCTTTTCATCTCTTTTTGCCCTTGAACAAGAACACCAAGGGTTTCATCCATTGGAGATTGGGGTGGGTGGAAGGGTTCATCAAATTGGGGGGAGGGTTCATAGTAGGAAGGTGGTTCTTCTTGGTAGAATTGTGGCGGTTCTATGTTTTCCATTCTTTCCACTTGTTGCACAACACACTCCATGGTTGCTTGAAATTGATCCAATGCTTCCTTGAGATGATCCCTTGACTCTTATTCCTCTTGGATATCATGAGTAGGACCATAGGGCTCTTGGATTGTATATGATTAGGATCATATGGCTCTTGAATCAATGGATATGAGTATTCTTCCATAGGATGTTGTGGTGGAAAGTAGTATTCATCTTGTGGTTGAAAATTTTTATATATTGGAGGTGGTTCATCTTGGTAATAATATGGAAGGGGTGGCTCTTAAAAGTGGTGATGTTGGGATGGTGGTGGCTCTATGTGTGGTTCATATGGCTCATATGGTTGTTGGAATGGTGGATATGGATTAGGATCATATGAAGGTGGTTGGTGAAAAGAGGCTTGTGAGTGTGGTTGAGAGTTATGTTGAGGATATGGATCATAGGCATATGGTGGTGGTTCTTGAAAGTCACAAGGAGATTCACCATAGCCATTGGATTGATATGCATCATAGAATGGCTCTTCTTCATAGTGCATTGGTGGAGGTTGTTGCCAAGAGGATTGATCATATGCATATAGCTCCTCCCACCTTTGATTATCCCATTCTTGATACACATTCTCATCAAGGTTCCCATCACCTACAACATAGTTGTAACTACACTCATAGCCAAAGTGAGAATTCATGGTAATAAGAGAGGGCAAAAACAAAAAATAGTAACAAATAAAAAGAACAAACTAAAAACTAACAAAGAAGCAAAAAGCAAACATATTCACAATATTCACATATATACAATAACCAATAACACAACACCATTGCAAATCCCCGGCAACGGCGCCATTTTGACGAACGGATTTTTGACGGTTTAGAATTTCACTAATGAAATCTCGTTGTAAAGTATAGTTTCTAAACCAAACAATAATCATTTCATACAAAAAGTTGTTTGTCACTAGTACAAACCCCTAAAATTTATAAACCGAAGTATTGGACCTTGGGTCGTTCTC
>NC_029781.3:22078729-22082205 GCF_000817695.3 Arachis duranensis
ATCCCCACCTACTATATTCCCACCTTACCTCCTAATCCTATTTTGTGATGAGTATTTCCCATGTCACACTTTCCAACACTCTTCACCGATCACCTTAATCCCTCTTCCCAATCACCCCCTTCACCACTCACATCCATCCACTCTTCCCCATAAACCCCACCTACCTTCAAAAATTCAAAACATTTTCCCACCCATTCCCACCCTATATGGCCGAAAATTCACTCTCCCCTCTCCCTATATATACCCTTCCATTCTACTTCATTTTCACACAACACAACCCCCTCTTCCATACCTTGGCCGAAGCTACACTTCCCCTTCTCCTCCATATTCTCTTCTTCTTCTTTCTTCTTTTGCTCGAGGACGAGCAATATTTTAAGTTTGGTGTGGTCAAAGCACAATCTTTTTTGTTTTCCACTACCATCAATGGCACCTAAGACCGGAGAATCCTCTAGAAAAGGAAAAGGGAAGACAAAAGCTTCCACCTCTGAGTCATGGGAGATGGAAAGATTCATATACAAGAGCCATCAAGACCACTTCTATGATGTTGTGGCAAAGAAGAAGGTGATCCCTGAGGTCCCTTTCAAGCTCAAGAAAAACAAGCAAGAGAAACCCTACACGGTTCTCAAGAGATGTATGAGGAAGCTCATCATCAAGAAATCCCTGAGATGCCTCAAGGGATGCACTTTTCTCCCAACAACTATTGGGAACAAATCAACACTTCCTTAGAAGATTTGAGCCACAATGTGGAACAATAACCATGATCAAAGTATGAACCCGAATCCAAAGAATTATCTCACAATTGTTCGGGAGAAATACTTAGATTTTAGTTCAAAAAATGTGAGGTTGGCGTTTCACTTGCCCATGATGCAAGGAGATGTACGCCCCTACACTAGAAGGGTCAACTTTAATCAAAGGTTGGACCAAATCCTAATGGACATATGTTGAAAGGAGCTCAATGGAAAAGAGACTCCAAAGGCAAGCCAGTTCAACTAAGAAGACTGGACCTCAAGCCTGTGGCTAGAGGATGGTTGGAGTTCATTCAACGCTCCATTATCCCCACTAGCAACCGATCTGAAGTTACTGTGGATCGGGCCATCATGATTCATAGCATTATGATTGGAGAGGAAGTAGAAGTTCATGAAGTCATCTCCAATGAATTCTACAAAATAGCCGAAAAGCCCTCCACCATGGCTAGGCTAGCTTTTCCTCACCTTATTTGCCATCTATGTTACTCAGCTAGAGTTATCATAGAAGGAGACATCTCCATTGAAGAGGATAAGCCCATCACCAAGAAGAGGATGGAGCAAGCAAGAGAGACCCTTCACGGTTTTCAAGAGATGCATGAGGAAGCTCATCATCAAAAAATCCCTGAGATGCCTCAAGGGATGCACTTTCCTCCCAACAACTATTGGGAACAACTCAACACTTCCTAGAAGATTTGAGCTACAATGTGGAACAACTAAGGGTAGAATATCATGAGCACTCCATCATTCTCCATGAAATAAGAGAAGATCAAAGAGCAATGAAGGAGGAGCAACAAAGGCAAGGAAGGGACATAGAAGAGCTTAAGGACATTGTTGGTCCTTCAAGAAGAAGACGCCACTAAGGTGGATTCATTCCTTGTTCTTATTTCTTTCTGCTTTTCGGTTTCTATGTTATGTTTATCTATATTTTGTGTCTCTACTTCATGATCATTAGTATGTAGTAACCATGTCTTAAGGCTATGAATAAAATCCATTAATCCTTCACCTCTCTTAAATGAAAAATGTTTTAATTCAAAAGAACAAGAAGTACATGAATTTCGAATTCATCTTTGAATTTAGTCTAATTATATTGATGTGGCGACAATACTTTTTGTTTTCTGAATGAATGATTGAACAGTGCATATGTCTTTTGATATTGTTGTTTATGAATGTTAAAACTGCTGGCTCTTGAAAGAATGATGAACAAAGAAAAATGTTATTGATGATCTGAAAAATCATGAAATTGATTCTTGAGGCAAGAAAAAGTAGTGAATAGCAAAAGCTTGCAAAAAATGGCGAAAAAAAATAGAAAAAAAAGAAAAAGCAAGCAGAAAAAGCCAATAGCCCTTAAAACCAAAAGGCAAGGATAAAAAGGATCCAAGGCTTTGAGCATCAATGGATAGGAGGGCCCAAGGAAATAAAATCCAGGCCTAAGCGGCTAAATCAAGCTGTCCCTAACCATGTACTTGTGTCATGAAGGTCCAAGTGAAAAGCTTGAGACTGAATGGTTAAAGTTGTGATCCAAAGCAAAAAGAGTGTGCTTAAGAGCTCTGGACACCACTAACTGGGGACTCTAGCAAAGCTGAGTCACTATCTGAAAAGGTTCACCCAGTCATGTGTCTGTGGCATTTATGTATCCGGTGGTAATACTGGAAAACAAAATGCTTAGGGCCATGGCCAAGACACATAAGTAGCTGTGTTCAAGAATCAACATGCTTAACTAGGAAAGTCAATAACACTATCCGAAATTCTAAGTTCCTAGAGAAGCCAATCATTCTAAACTTCAAAGGAAAAAGTGAGATGCCAAAACTGTTCAGATTCAAAAAGCTACAAGTCCCACTCATCTAATTGAAATTAATATTCATTGATATTTTGAAATTTATAGTATATTCTCTTCTTTTTATCCTATTTGATTTTCAGTTGCTTGGGGACAAGCAACAATTTAAGTTTGGTGTTGTGATGAGCGGATAATTTATACGCTTTTTGGCATTGTTTTTAGGTTATTTTTAGTAAGTTCAAGCTACTTTTAGCGATGTTTTCATTAGTTTTTATGTTAAATTCACATTTCTGGACTTTACTATGAGTTTGTGTGTTTTTCTGTGATTTCAGGTAATTTCTGGCTGAAATTAAGGGACTTGAGCAAAACTCTGCAAAAGGCTAACAAAAGGACTGCTGATGCTGTTGGAATCTAACCTCCCTGCACTCGAAATATATTTTCTGGAGTTACAGAACTCCAAATGGCGCGCTTTTAACGGCGTTGGAAAGTAGACATCCAGAGCTTTCCAGCAATATATAATAGTCCATACTTTATTCGGAAATTGACGATGTAACTTGGCGTTGAACGCCAAGTACATGCTGCTGTCTAGAGTTAAACGCCAGAAACACGTCATGATCCGGAGTTGAACGCCCAAAACACGTTATAACTTGGCGTTCAATTCCAAGAAAAGCCTCAGCTCGTTGATAGATCAAGCTCAGCCCAAACATACACCAAATGGGCCCCGGAAGTGGATTTATGCATCAATTACTTACTCATGTAAACCCTAGTAGCTAGTTTAGTATAAATAAGACTTTTTACTAGTGTATTAGTCGTCTTTTGACCACGTTTCATCTTTGGTCTCAGTTTTGTTTTATTCTTCATCTTAGGAGGCCATTGATCACGTTTTGGGGGCTGGCCATTCGGCCATGCCTGAACCTTTCACTTATGTATTTTCAACAGTGGAGTTTCTACACACC
>NC_029781.3:22082284-22084924 GCF_000817695.3 Arachis duranensis
GGATCTTTGTGGTATAAGCTAGATAGATGGCGGAATTCATGGGGATCCAGAAAAGTCTAACCTTGTCTGTGGTATTTCGAGTAGGATCCCGGGAATCTGGAAACTCTAACCTTGTCTGTGGTATTCCGAGTAGGATTCCGGTATTGAATGACTGTGACGAGCTTCAAACTCCTGAAGGCTGGGCGTGATGACAAACGCAAAAGAATCAATGGATTCTACTCCAACCTGATTGAGAACCGACAGATGATTAGCCGTGCTGTAACAGAGACCATTTTCACTGAGAGGATGGGATGTAGCTATCAACAAGGGTGATGCCTCCAGACGATTAGCCGTGCAGTGACAGTGCATAGGACCATTTTCTCGAGAGGATTAAAAGTAGCCATTGATGATGGTGATGCCCTACATACAGCTTGCCATGGAAAGGAGTAAGAAGGATTGGATGAGAGCAATAAGAAAGTAGAGATTCAAAAGGATTCTAGCATCTCCACACGCCTATCTGAAATTCCCACTATTGATTTACATAAGTATTTCTATCCCTTTTTATTTTATTTATCTTTTAAATTATCTAATCCAATTACATTTGACCCTATGAATTCACTTAACTGAGATTTACAAGGTGACCATAGCTTGCTTCATACCAACAATCTCTGTGGGATCGACCCTTACTCACATAAGGTATTACTTGGATGACCCAGTACACTTGCTGGTTAAGTTGAACGGAGTTGTGAGCTTCTCTACCAGTGCCTGGAACTCTTTTATCACAATTTCGTCCACCACTTAGCCATTCATCGAGTTCGTCACTTGATATTTCATATCTCTCACTACATTCATAAAATAAGATGTTAACAAAAATAATTACGATGATAGACCATAATATAGCTTATGAGGTACTGTACCCGTCAAAGTATTGATCTTCTTCAGGAGGTGAATCCTCCACAACAACTTTTTTCTTTTTTTGTTGTGTTCTAGGTGGAAAAAAAAGAGTACCAATCAGAAATAAAAAATTAATTTTATCACAGAATATTATGCAAAGAAGTGCTTACTTTTTTGGTGTTGTTTTTGTTTTTTTCTTTTTCTTCTCCTTCTCCACAGGTGATGATTCTTCGCTCCTATAAGTTAATAATAGACACTTCAGTTAATACACAAAATCTTTATAAAGAAGCCAAAAGAAAGGAGTAATAATTTCAGGACATTACTCATCACTTGGTTCAAATTCAGATTCTGAATCAGAATCTGACTCCTCTTGCCTCTGCTTTCTTTTTCTGGAGTCCATTCTGGAAGGCAAACAATCATCATTTAGAACATACTAAAAATACACCCAAATAAATTCACGAGACACGCCCAACTGAATATACAATATACACCCAACGCAGCAAACGAAACACACCCAGCTTAATAAACTACATACACCCAACGTGATCAACAAAATACACCCAACTCGAAAAAGAAATTATACCCAAGTATGGTACTTACTTTTTCCCCTTTTTGCTGGGGTGTTTTCTTTCTGAATCCTCTGAGTCTTCTTGAGCCTCAGACTCAGAGGTAGAAGTGTCACTGTCAGTAGTTTCTGTCTCCGAAGACGATGTTGGACTCGCCTTCCTTTTTTTGTTTTTTTATTTCTTGTTTTTTTTCTTTTTTTTCTTTTTTTTCATTTTTTCTCTTGTCTCTGCCATCTTCACAATCCCCTGAAACATGAGATATTTTAGTTAGCAGCATTCAGGAAAATAAAATACACCCAACTTATTATGTTTACTTACCAAAATTTCCTCTCTTTCTGCAGTCATTCTTTCCACCAACTGCTCCTTAGTCCAGTTGGCAATCCAGGGCTTTGGTGGTCTTTCAGTCCTGTTCTTGCCTTTGTTTTTTGAAAGATGAAAGTAGATTATCATCAGGGCGAAGAGGCAGCCATTAATTGCCTTCTTCTTCTTCTCCTGGTAGTCTGTGATGCCCTTGACCATGAAAGTCAAAACATGCCCCCCCAGTTTCTCTCCGATATGCCGTCCATCTTAAAAATTGGGGTCAGGTGCACGGGCGATATTTTGTTTATCGTCGTTGGCAAAAGGAACGCCATCTGTATGTAGAGGATGAATATCCTCTTGAACATCAGGCGTTTCTCTTCGTTGCCAACGCCGATTTCCATCATTTCATCGGTAAGACTTTTGAGGGTCTTACCCTGAAATCTTCTATAAATTATTTTGTCATCATCAGAAAGTTTCTTATACTCAACTTTCTCAGGAAATAGATCTCCTACAAAAAGGAAGACAACAAAGTATCCAAGTCAGTTCAAATACACCCAAGCATCAACTTAAATACACCCAAGCAACAACTTAATATACACCTATAATTTTAAGCTAGTTACCTGTTGCATTGATGCCAAGCACATGACCTATTTTTTGGTGTTATTTGGAAAGAACCATATCCTGTCTTCAGTCTGTTCTCCCCAAGTTTGAAGTTGTTTGCCAGCTCCCTTAAGAGTTGGTGATCCACCCCTAGTGGTGGGATGTGCATCAACCCACCGAATCCGAGATCCCTCACAATCGCCTTCTTCTCCTCAGTCATGTTTCTGAACTTATCACTCAGGAGATATGTGGCACACTTAAGGTCTTTTGTTTGGTTTCTTGCTGCCATTTTCTCTGAAAC
>NC_029781.3:22085100-22098246 GCF_000817695.3 Arachis duranensis
TACACCCAAAGATATCAACAAGATACACCCAT
Organism: Arachis duranensis; assembly: GCF_000817695.3. Taxonomy (NCBI): domain Eukaryota; kingdom Viridiplantae; phylum Streptophyta; class Magnoliopsida; order Fabales; family Fabaceae; genus Arachis; species Arachis duranensis. Next base: position 22,085,133 of record NC_029781.3, read on the forward strand.
TGATTACAGTGAGATACACCCATAGATATTATTCAGATACATCCATATAGATATTAGTCAGATGTCACTCAACCATGCTTCAATATCAAGCCACATTACAAGGTTAAGCAGTATACACCCCCCAATCTACGGAATAAACCTCCAAAAATCAACAACAATAGCAGGAGAACTTAGAACAACAACGTAGAACGACGTAGAACTTAGAAGAACGACGTAGAACTTAGAACAGTGTAACAAAAAAGCAAGAATAATAGTAAACCCTAGAAGAACAACATAGAAGAAAAGTAAAATATACAGGAATCTTAATGAACTTACGTTGAGTATTGTTGCTTTGTTTTCTCTTCAGATTCTTCACGGAGAGTTTGATGGTGTTTTGATGGTGTTTGCTTTATGAACTTTGATTTTCGCTCGAAAATGGGAGGGTTTCCTTGTTTTCAAAGCGCTTTGAGAAGTGGAAGAAGTGGAAGAAGTGGAAGAGTCTGCCATATGTAACCGTTTGAATGTTGAGCGCGTAATTTTGACGCGCCATGTTATCTCTCTTCATGCGCGTGAGTTCTATTTGGGCTGGGCCAACTTGTAAGCTTGTAAACTTGTATGTGTAGCAGGCCCGATTATTATATGATGTCTATGTAGTGATGTGTCTTATTTTATTGGTTTAATAAATATTTAATTAAAATAATAAAATAAAAAAATTTACATGAAAGAAAGATACATTATTATTTTAAAATGTAACTAATTTGATAGAAGTTAGTTTTTACAAAAATATATTAGAATTTAGTCTTTTTTTTTTATCTATGAAGTCTTTCTTTTTCACTCACCATCAATAATAAAATTGAAGAAAGAATTAAGAAGGCAAAAGAATAGACAAAGTGAATATTTCCTAATACTATTATTATCATGGATCAAGGTTAATAACTCTTTTCATTTTTATTTGTGATAATAATAAATTTCAAGATCTTCTTGTGAATGATAATTTTATAAGTTTTACATGTGATATCAGAGCATTTAGGTTGTGAAATTTATGATTGTCCATAAAAAAAATTTACTGCAAAATTGATATAGCATGAAATCTACAGTTTATATATATATATAATACAATGGATAATGCTTGTATGTATAAGTGATCAAGACATTGCTATTATATTGTGATATTATGCTGTATATATATTGAAATTGGTTTTCTCATGTTCATAAGACCAATACTCTAACCAACTGAACTATGAGACTTTATTGTGAAATTGGTTTCCATAGTTATGCACTGTGTTATTATGCTTGTATATTTATGAACAGTAATATTTTTTGTTTTTTTTTAAATCCAAAGTAATGAAAAAATTCTCTCAATTTCTTTAATTTTGTACCAATTTGTATAGCAAAGTACTCAAATTTTAGCCAAAAATAAACAGCATCTTTTATTTTGTAACAATAAAAAAAATTTTGTACTGAAATTTTAAGGTTTGTTAATCACCAAAGTGGTCAAATCTAAAAATTTTAGATAATATCATGTTTATTATTTTGTATCAATTACATATAAGAAAAAGATGCTATATAATAATTATTTATATGTTAATTGAAATTCATTATTATGAGATATTTAAGAATCACGCAAAGGTTGATTAGTTGATCTTATAATTAATGAATATGATTGTTAGCATATATATGTACTGTTATTAGTATTTAAATATCCAAAGATATTAAATATTTTTAATTGGTGCATATATCTTTACTAAATAAAGTTAAATTTATTAGCATCATTGTGTTATTGTATATTGATATATCACCCAGAAGAGAATATTAATATACTCTGAATGTTTCTATGAATGCTCTTTAAATCTGAATAATGTGTTATCTTATGACTCAAAGTGTTAATATTAAGTATGTGATAATTGCAGCAATTCTTTCTGTCACATTGCATTCGCATGCTACGTATGTTCCAATGTTTAATGGGCTGAATTTTTCTGATTGGTCTAAACAAGTCCAATTTCACCTTGGTGCCTTGGATCTTGATTTGGCACTTCAAGTTCAAAAATCTGCTGCTATTACTGTTCTTAGTAGCAATGAAGAAAAAGCTCATTATAAAGCTTGGGAAAAGTCAAACAGACTTAGTCTTATGTTTATGCGGATGAGCATAGCAAACAACATCAAGTCAACTCTTCCCAAGTCTGATAATGCTAAAGAATTTATGAAACTTGTGGAATAGCGCTCCCAAACTGCTGATAAGTCTCTTGCTGGGACGTTAATGGGTACTTTGACCACCATAAAATTTGATAGTTCTCGTACTATGCATGAGCATGTCATTGAAGTGACAAATATTGTAGCAAGACTTAAGTCATTGGAAATGGAAGTGGATGAAAATTTTCTTGTGCAGTTTATTTTAAACTCATTACCGTCTGAGTATGGTCCTTTTCAAATGAACTATAATACCATGAAAGATAAATGGAATGTGCATGAGTTGCATAGTATGTTAGTTCAAGAGGAAACCAGACTTAAGAATCAAGGAAATCATTCCATCCATTACCTGAACCATCAATGAGTTGGAAAGAAAACTGGAAAGAAAGATGGAAAGGGAAAGGGAAAAAGGACCATTAAAGACTGCTGAGTCCTCTTCCAAAATCCAGAAGAAAGATAAGTGTCATTTCTGCAAGAAATCTGGACACTTTCAAAATGATTGTCCAAAGAGGAAGGCTTGGTTTGAAAAGATAGGTAATAAGCTTAATTATGCTTATGTATGTATTGAATCAAACTTAGTTGAAGTTCCTCGTAATACATGGTGGATTGATTCTAGAGGTACGACTCATATTTCTAAATCGATGCAGGGATTCCTTACAATCCGAACTATAAGGCCAAATGAAAAGTTTGTCTACATGGGAAATAAAGATAAAGCTCCAGTAGAAGCTGTTGGGACTTATCGGTTGATTCTCGACACTGGACATCATTTAGATTTGCTAGATACTTTCTATATACCAACTATTTCTAGGAATTCAGTTTCTTTATCTAAACTTGATGTTGCTAGATACTCTTTTAATTTTGGTAATAGTTGTTTTAGTTTGTTTAAGCACAACTATATGATTGGATCTGGCATACTTTCTGATAGTTTATATAAATTTAATCTTGATAATTTATATGCTGAATCACTTATGACTTTGCATCATAAAGTTGGCACTAAACGTGATTTAGTGAATGAACGTTCTGCTTACTTGTGGCATAAACGTTTAGGTCACATTTTCAAAGAAAGAATGGATAGGTTGATAAAGAATGACATCCTTCCAAATTTGAATTTCACTGATCTCAATATTTGTGTAGATTGTATTAAAGGAAAGCAAACAAAACACACAAAGAAAGAAGCCCCAAGAAGTACGCAACTTCTTAAAATTATACTCACTGGCATATGTGGACCCTTTAATGTAAACTCTTTCAATAAAGAAAAATATTTTATCACCTTTATTGATGATTATTCACGTTATGGTTATATCTATCTACTTTATGATAAATCTCAAGTAGTTAATGCTTTAGAAATTTATATAAATGAAGTAGAAAAACAGTTGGATAAAAAGGTGAAAATCGTTAGATCTGATAGAGGTGGTGAATATTATGGAAGATATGACAAAAGAGGACAAAATCCAGATCCATTTGCCAAATTTCTTGAAAAACGTGGTACATGTGCTCAATACACTATGCCAGGTACACCTCAACAAAATGGTGTATCAAAAAGGCGAAACCGTACTTTAATAGAAATGGTTAGGACAATGATGAGTAATGCATCTTTACCTATATCATTGTGGATGTATGCTTTAAAAACTGTTATGTATTTGTTAAATAGAGTTCCTAGTAACGCAGTTCCTAAAACTCCTTTTGAGTTATGGACTGGGAGGAAACCTAGTTTAAGACATCTACATATTTGGGGATGTCAAACAAAAATAAGAGCTTATAATTTGCAAGAAAAGAAACTAGATGCAAGAACAATTAGTGGATATTTTATTGGTTATCCAGAAAAATCAAAAGGGTATAGATTTTATTGTCCTACTCATAGTACAAGAATAATTGAAACTGGCAATGCACGGTTCATTGAGAATGATGAGACCAGTGGAAGTACAGCTTCACAAAATGTGGAGATTAAAGAAGTAAGAATTTAAGTTCCTTCAACTTGTACGTGTACTTCTAAAGTTGTTATTCCAAATGTTATTGAGCCTAATTCCAATCAACAGGAACAACAAATTATTGATCCTGTTGTTGTTAGACTAAATAACAATCAAGAGGAACAAGAACTTATTAATCCCATAGTTAATGAGGAGCCGATAATAGAACAACCACAAGAAATGGCATTAAGAAGGTCTCAAAGAGAAAGATGATCTGCTATTTTTGATGATTATGTGGTGTTTACAAGAGTCAGAAAATGACTTGAGCGTTGCTAATGATCCAGTTTTTTTCTCACAAGCCATTAATGGTGATAATGGTGATAAATGGTTAGAGGCCATGAAAGATGAGCTTAAATCAATGAAACAAAATAAAGTATGGAACCTTGTGGAATTACCTAAAGGATGCAAGAGAATTGGGTGTAAATGGGTCTTTAAAACTAAACGTGATTCTCATGGCAACCTTGAACGTTACAAGGCTCGTCTTGTTGCCAAAGATTTTACTAAAAAAGATGGCATTGATTACAAAGAGACTTTCTCACCAGTTTCTAGAAAAGACTCTTTAAGGATTATCTTGGCTTTAGTGGCTCATTATGACTTAGAGTTACATCAAATGGATGTAAAAACTGCCTTTCTTAATGGAGATTTAGAGGAAGATGTTTACATGGATCAACCAACAGGATTTTTGGTTAAAAGGAAAGAACAAATGGTGTGTAAACTGAAGAAATCACTATATGGACTTAAACAAGCATCCCGCTAATGGTTTATCAAATTTAATGATACCATTCTGTCCTTTGGATTTAAGAAAAATACCGTTGATCGGTGCATATACTTGAAGGTCAGTGGGAGTAAATTCATTGTTTTAGTTTTATATGTTGATGATATTTTGCTTGCATCTAATGATCTTGGTCTATTAAGCGAGACTAAGAAATATCTCTCTAATAACTTTGAAATGAAAGATATGGGTGAAGCAAGTTATGTGATTATTGGAATAGAAATATTCCGAGATAGATCACAAGGACTATTAGGATTGTCTCAGAAATCATATATTAATAAAGTATTAGAGAGATTCAGAATGGCACAATGCTCAGCATCACCCGTTCCAATTCAAAAAGGAGACAAGTTTAGACTCATGCAATGTCCAAAGAATAATTTGGAACGGAAACAGATGGAAGGAATTCCATATGCATCTGTTGTTGGGAGTTTGATGTATGCTCAGACTTGCACAAAGCCAGACATCAGCTTTGCAGTTGGTATGCTTGGTAGATACCAAAGTAACCCAGGATTGGATCATTGGAAAGCTGCAAAGAAAGTTTTAAGGTATCTGCAAGGGACAAAAGAACACATGCTTACTTATAGGAGATCTAATCACCTTGAAGTGATTGGATATTCAGATTTAGATTTTGCCGGTTGCGTAAATACAAGAAAATCCACTTTTGGTTATTTGTATCTCTTAGCTAGAGGAGCAATATCATGGAAGAGTGCGAAGCAGTCAGTAATTGCTACTTCCACAATGGAAGCTGAATTTGTGGCATGCTTTGAGGCCATGGTTCAAGCTAAGTGGTTGCGGAACTTCTTTTCAGGGCTTAAAATTGTTGACAGTATTGCTAGGCCGTTGAAAATTTATTGTGATAACTCTGCAACAGTTTTTTTCTAAAAATGACAAGTATTCCAAAGGTGCTAAACATATGGAATTGAAATACTTTGCCGTTAAAGAAGAAGTTCAGAAACAAAGAGTGTCAATAGAGCACATTAGCACCAATATTATGGTTGCTGATCCTTTGACTAAAGGGTTACCACCCAAAACATTTACTAGTCATGTTGAAAGGATGGGTATTATGAGTTTATAGGATCAATGTATGTTTAATGAAGTTTGTGTTGTATGGATATTGACATTTTGAGCTCAAATGAATTAATGTTTCTGTATTACCTAATTTTCAATTTATTGTATACATAATAGAAATAAAATAATCAGGTATTGTCTTACAATGAAGACATTATTATTGGACTAATTATGTTATATACTTCCTAATTATGGCTCATGTTAAGAATGTGGCTAACTTTGTAGTACATAGAAGGGACTATGTCGATTAGGTGACGTACAACCGCTATGACTCATGCTAGTTTTATTCTTATCATGATAAATTAAGCTATGCAAGTAATTGCTTAAAAATGCGCATTATGATAAATATTTCTTAAACCATCAATAGGAATAATGACACATGAGCCAAGTGGGAGAATGTAAGAAATTATATTATTATATGATGTCTCATGTGTGTGATGTATCTTATTTTATTGGTTTAATAAATATTTAATTAAAATTAAAATAATAAAATAAAAGAAGTTACATGAAAGGAAGTTACATTATTATTTTGAAATGTAACCAACTTGATAGAAGTTAGTTTTTATGAAAACATATCAAAATTCAGTCCTCTCTTCCTACCTATGAAGTCTTTCTTCTTCACTCACCATCAATAATAAAATTGAAGAAAGAATTAAGAAGGCAAAGGAATAGACAAAGTGAATTCTTTCTAATACTATTGTTATTATTTATCATGGATCAAGGTTAGTAACTCTTCTCATTTCTATTTGTGATAATCATAAATTTCAAGATCTTCTTGTGAATGATAATTTTATAACGTACAGTAAAATTATATTAAGTTTTACATGGGGCTGTCGAAAAAGTTTGGTGGAGAGAGTATTTTGTTGTGTGATGGACGGAAAGTATGGTAACAGAAGAGACAGAGAAGGGATTTGATTTAATTTGATTTGGCTTTTAATTATTGGGATGTTAATTTGGTTGTGGTATGAAAGTTCAGCTTTCTTACTTTCTAAGTGGAAAATCTATTTTAGAGTGAGAGGGTTTAAGGCTTTAGGAATAAGGACTTCTTTGGTGAGTTTTTTTAAAAAAATATTTAAGTGATTTCTTTTTAGAAAAAAGTTTTTTTAAGTAAAAATAAGGATAAAACACTGAATTTTTTATTTAAATAAATAAAATAAATATATTAATTATTGAAATAAATAATTTAAAAATTATTATTGAAATTTGTTCTCCAACCTTATTTCGTTTACAATTTAAAACGAGATACGTGCGTGCTTATATCGTTTACACTAAACGAGATAAGGTCGAGGGATGTCTATATATACATTTCGTCGATAGCAAGGTTCTGGAAATTTTTCCACTACTTTCTCCTCTCTTTTATCCCTTTCTAACTATACTCTCGAGTAATACGAAGATGGCGGCGCAAATACACGTGATCGGAACATCAACAGGCTGAATGCAACATGACACTACGCTGGCACAAATGACTTTGCGGTTAGTTCTATCATCTTAAGTTTTACGTAATCTCATACATGTATAGTCATGGTTAGGGTACTTGCCAAGAACTCGGATATAATTTGTATAATTAGGAATAGGTGACTGGTAGAAATTAGTAATTCTAGGAATGTGGTTATTATTTTATGCAATCCCATATATGTGTATCCATGGTTAGGGTACTTGCTAAGAACTAGAATGCAATCTGTATGATTAAGGATAGGTCACTGATAGAAAATAGTAATTTTAAGATTGTGGTTATCATTTTTTGGTAATTAAGTTATTAATTATATAATTATTAATTTAGAGTTTAAATACATTGCCTGTAGCAGTTCCAACACCTTGTTATATGACTCTTCCCAAGTTTCATATATCTGCAGAACTGCCTTTTACTTCGCCATCCAGACCTTTTTATAAGAAGGTTTGAAGTAATAGCTTTACCGGACTGCACCTTGCACAATAGAGATGCTGATAGATGGGTTGGACTGTATCAACGGCATGATGACCTTGCAGATGAGACTACTGTCCAACTATCGATGGTCTTAGGACATGGTCGGTGCTAGACAAGTATGCGCTCCACCAACCCTCCGGATCTCCCTATTAAAATAAAGCGCCCCCTACTTTAGAAGCCGTTGCTTGTCCGTTAGCCTTTCTCTAAAGTAGGCTTTTGCGCATCTCAATCCCTTGCTTGTTCCCAAAAGTCCCGGTGTAACAAAGACAAATCAAGAGGATAATCATTAAATGACTCTCCGACTAGAGAATCAACGCAAAGAGGATCGAAGCCGATTTTACCATAACGAAAAAAAAAAAGAGAAATGGCTCTTGTGACTCGGAATGAGCCTTTCCTTTAATGGTTGGGGGAAGAAAGGAAAAGGAAGGAGATGAATGGAAAACAGCATTGAAAACCAAATTCAGCCTCTGGCAAAGGTTTGAAAACTACTCAATATATAGCAATTATAAATGAGTAAGTATGCCTCAATTAAACTTGAAATCGCCAGTATCCAAAATTCTGTCGGAGGACAACACGGAGACTCCATGGACATCCATTTGCAGCTTGACGGCAATGTATATGATACTTTAATCGGTCCGATTCGACCACTCGGTACTCAGCACTTCTGCGAATACTGTAGTTCTTCACACCCTGCATTACTGCATCTCGGCATTTAAATTTGTAGCCGACCCGAAACTCAACCCCACGATCTAGGTTGTAATCCTCTTTCTCGATGTTGGAAAATGGAGATTTCTCATGTATGGCATCCAGATCCAATGTATGATAGTGACTTGGTACATCTGATAGCGTGAAAATCGGGTGGGGGGAGACAAAACATAATGCACCACTGTCTTGGCCGGTGTCTCTGATACAAACTCCTCCTCCTCATCATCCTCAAAAGAATCACTATGGTTACTATCCACAACGTACTCTTCGTTGGAGTTTTCCTTACCTACCTCCATGTCTTCCACCGGTATGACAATATGAATCGGTGGTGGTGTGAGAGGTGGGTCATCCTACATAAATGTCGAGCATATAGAACCACTACCACTAACATCACCAACTTGGCAGAAAGTTCCATCACTTGTTCCGCCATGATTCTTCCATGGATATGTTGAACATGAGTCGCACATGTTCGTCATCGAGTAGCCGAAATAGTTGAAATCATAAAACTCCATTACCTAAAGGTACTAACAACCTATACCCACCCTTCCCATCTCTCTTCTTCTTGTGCCACCAAAGTTGTTCAATATCATACTTTTCAACTCGAATAACGAATTTACTCGCTGAGTACGCAATAGTAACGGATTCTCACACTCAAATATCACCCCATTGCGCTGTTTCTCATACGACAATTGGGGTACACACAGACAACTACGTATCCGCTATTACTAGATATTTTTGCCTACTTTTTATAAGAAAAACGGGAGAGAATAATATATAAAATATATGTGGAGAATGCCAAAGGTTGCACATCCTTTTATAGCAGTTGAAAATTTATCTTACTATGTCTCGTTTACACTGTAAACGCATTAATTTTATAAGTATCTCGTTTACAGTGTAAACGAGATATACACATATAACGCGTACATGCCTTATCTCGTTTACACGATAAACGAGATACACGCATGCTTATCTCGTTTACACTAAGGCTGGGAAACGAATTTCAGTAATAATTTTTATAATTATTTATTTCAGTAATAAATATATTATTTTATCTATTTAAATAAAAAATCCATAAAACACTTATATAAACAAAAAACAACCCAAAATTACATGAATTATCCAAAACAAAAAAATGTTAAGTGGAAACATAAATCGAATTAGCTATTATGACACTAAATCGAATCTAGTTTATTTGATTTACTACCTGTACAGATTATTGACATTAAAACATAAATGTCAATAAGAAAATATCCCCATTTAAATCCAAATAAAATATCAAAAAAATCAAAACGAATAAGTATAAAAATTTAACTTTTGTGTTTTAGTTCAAATTCCTAAAAATCTACGTTTTTATAAACTTATAAATTTAAAACAGAATAATAAACGATTTCTAAAAATTTATTAAAAATCATCATTTGACTCATTAGCATATAAAGAATCATTACCAGAATTTTATATGTTGAAAAAGTTAATATAAAGTATAGCCCTCCAAGGTAGCATAAGAGTTAAAACTTGAATTTTTTTTCAAAGTCAGAAGTAACAGATAGTTATAGAAATTAAAATGACAAACTATTTGTATAACTATCTGTTACTTCTGACTCTGAACAAAAATCAAGCTTTAACTCCTATGTTACCTTGGAGGGTTGTACTCTATATTAACTTTTTCAACGTTAAAAGTTCCAATAATATTTTTTTAGATGCTAATGAGTCAAATGATGATTTTTTTATAAATTTTAGAAATTGTTTATTATTCCATTTTAAATTTATAAGTTTATAAAAATGTAGATTTTCTAGAATTTGAACTAAAACACAAAAATTGAATTTCTATTCTTATTCGTTTTATTTTTTTATATTTTATTTAGATTTCTGCCAATAAGTTATAACTCAAATGACATAGTCTTTCCATACTCATCTAAGAAGTCACGGATTTGAGTCTGTTATGTTTGACATTTATGTTTTATCCTAAAAATAATTTAATATTTAGATATTTTGTATAAAAATATTCTTTTTATCAATTATTTTTTGATATAATAATATATTTTTTGTTTATTTATTATGTTAAAATATTTTTTTAAAAACAAAATAGATCTTTTATAGAAAAATATAAATAATAATTTTAAAAGATGTTTTTTATTTTTTATTATTTTTATTTTTATTATTAAATTTACTAAACACACTAAAAACTAAAAAAATAATAATTTAATGATACCGAAACAAGTTCTAAAACTTTTTTTCAAGGTGTTTGTAAGTATATAAATTAAAAAAATTTATATGTTTGTGCCGACAAATTTTTAATACTATTGGTGTTTCTGAAAATATTTAAAATTAGACATTAATTTAGACAGATCAATTTTGTCACATTTAATAAAAGCATAATAGTGTTAAAATTTTTTAAAATTTTTATATTAGTTCCTCTATATAAACGAATAATATGATGTAAAAACGGATTTATCTAACGAAATAAAAATTTAAAAATTAATTTAGTTTTATGCGACCAGAATTTTAAAACTATCTTTCATTTTTGGGTTTGACTGTGAAACCTAACTTAAAATGATTTTCTTTTCAAAAATAGGTATTTAAATTAAAGAATGTTATACGTATTATCTTTGTCTATATTTGTTTTTGTATATTTTTATTTTTGCCTTTTTGATATTGAAAATATAATTGACAAGAAGTGAAAGAAGATAAAAATTTGTCTTTTATTATCGAATAAAGAAAAAAAATGTTTTCTTGTGTTTTTAAAGACTGAAATATTGTATAAATACTATTAATAGAAGTTAGTGCAAGAAGTAATTCTCGATTTTTTTTCAACAAGATTTTATATTCAAATGATGATGGTAGAAAAATTTCGCGCCATGTATATGCGGTTCGGCCATAATAAAAAGATAGTTGTGATTTCTTTAAAAGAATATTACAAATACTAATAGGTACTGATTATACAAGTATTATTAATATTAAAATTAACTTTTTTTTAATATATTTTAGTAATATTTTTTATTTTTTAAATTAAAAAATATGATTAAATAATAAAAAAATATTACTGTAATTTTAGTAATACTTTTTAAAGTAGGATAACTATAATAGGCATATTAGCATTACCTTCTAAAAATAGTAGGAGTGGCTTCATTGTTTTAGTCTATGTCTAGTATTAATACAACAATAAGGTATGAGACACAGATTGAAATAAATCTCAGTATTTTACTTGATGTAATGTGGGAGATAGAAATTGAAATAAAAATAAAATTTTAATTTAATTTGTACAAAGGATAAAATTAAAATTAATTAATTAAAATGAAGGAATTTTAGGTATAAAATGTTATTAAAATTTTAGTCTTCATCTTTAAAAATTTTAGTCCTCTGTGTCCTATTTTTTGGAGGTACTGAAATTTTGGGGACAGAGACAGAAATTTTAGTACCAATATCTAAACCAACAAACATGATACTAAATCTCAATCTCCCAACTTCTGTCTCAATTTCTCAAAATAAACACTACCTAAGAGTGTGAACTTTCTCAAAAAGGCATAAATCAAGGAAGGTAACTAATGCATTAAAGAATGAGATCTCATACATGTAAGAGAAAAGAAAAGATTGAGTAGAATTCATATATTGAGATAGATATCAAGTCTTAAACTATATATAACAATTAAGAGTTCTATCATCACATATTTGAATTATGTTGTAACATAACATTATAGAAAACAGAATTCAAATAGCTACTAACTATTTCAGTTAACACGAGAAAAAATATCAATTAATCTCCTAACTACTCTCAATACCCCTACAAACTTAGGTTGAATTTTATGTACAATCTAAGTTTAGATTTAAATCTATGAAGCAAATTAATAGACGAAAATTTTATAAATATCTATCACTTGATCTTGAGTAGGTATACTAACACATACAATTATTTTTTATATAACTATCTCTTAGAAAATGGAGGTCAATTTCTAGATGTTTACAGCGGCTTTGCAAGACTAAATTTGCTACCGACAGATATTTATTTTGATTATCACAATAAATAGAGTAATTGTCCAAGATAATTATTGTTTCTTCAATAGCTGATGAATTGACGTGATTTCTGTAAAACCCGGTTAATTAACGGCTAATTAACCCATAAATGAGAATTTATTCTAGAAAGCCTAAAATGTGATTTTTATGGCTAAATGTGGTAGAGGAGATTGAGACGAGAATTTTGGTACCAATTTTATAGAATTCAGACCAAGATTGGACCGAACGGGTCAAACCGGGCCAATTGGACCCAAAGTGGGCCCTTGGCCCAACATAACTTAACCAAAACCCTAGTTTTCAGCACTCTCTCTCCTCATTTGTTACACACACAAGCTGAAATAGAGTGAGGGAGGAGAAGAACACTCTCTCAAGTTCTCTCCTTTGCTTAATCTTCAAACCACCATAACTTTTGATCTAGAGCTCCGATTGCCGCCCCGTTTGCGGCCACGCATTCACCGCGGAGAGCTCTACAAAACCCATACAACCAATCTTGAGGTAAGCCAC
>NC_029781.3:22098885-22107301 GCF_000817695.3 Arachis duranensis
TGAGTTGAGGAGGCTTGATGTTGAAATTGATGTATTTTGATTGATTTCAAAGGAAAGGGATGAAAATGGCATGTTTTGATTGGTTTTGAAAAGAGTTGAAAATGGCTTGTTTGAAAATGGCACTTTGTGGTTTTTATGAAAAATCTGGTTTTTGGGCATACTTTAATGGGACATAACTTGGACTACGGATCTCTGTTTTGCGCCAAATCTATTTAGAAATGAAATTTGATCCGGGATGTCCATGCCGTTCGAAGGACGGATGAAAAATGATTTAAAATGAGGAAGTTATGTCCATTGGAAGATAGGGGTTTGGACCTGTGAATTCTGCAGTTTTTAACTTAGAAAATTTTTAGCAGATTGACCCCTTGCGCGAGGGCGCACTTGGCGCGTGCGCGCCGTTCTTCCCGAAAATGCCATGCACGCGTACGCGTGATGTGCGCGGGTGCGCCGATGGTGCTGCACCCAATGCCCAGCCATTTTCCAGAGAGTTATGCCAGAACTGTGCCAATGTTGTGCCGGGGGCACGAGAACGCCCACGCGTACGCGTCGATTGGCAAATGTTTATTCCACGCGTTAGCGTGCATGACGCTTGCGCGTCGATGAAGTTTTTGAGGCCATCCACGCGTGCGCGTGGAGTGCGCGTACGCGCGGACCTGTTTTCATCCCAAAGTTGATTTTTGAGTTTTAAAAGCCAAATTTCATACTTCTAAGCCTCCGATCTCACCACTTATATCTCAAAACATTATGATATGCCTAGCTATGGGAGAAGGAGCTAGTGGATGTGATAACTTGCGAGTGAAGCAAGGGAAAATGAATAATCAATGAGGATCATTGATGATTATGTGAGATGTGGAGGATGGTGGTGGAAGTGCTTGTTAAGCCATTGGCCGAAGGGCCGTAATTGTTTATGAATTGGCTGGTTCTGGATTGAACCGTGAGCCGGAATAGCTGTGTATGCTATGAATATTAGCTGGTTATGGATTTAACCGTGAGCCGGATGGCTGATATGGATGTTGATCCATGGATGAGAATTCATGCATGTTTATGCTGAATTATTGATAATTGTGATTTGCACTTCCACTATCGGAGATAAGAGTTTCCCTGGGTAGTAGCAGTGACTAGCCACCACGTGCTCCAGGTTGAGACTCGAAGCTCTTTTGACCCTATGTCATAAGTGTGGCCCGTTTGAGATTGCCTATTTGACTGCATATTACTTGCTATTTGTCTAAATGCCTTACTTGTTCCTAATTGTATATTTCTTGCTTGATATAACTGTGTTTGCTATATTATACTCCTGCTGGTGTTTGGGAGGTCTGAAGGAATTGGAAAGGGAAGTATTATTTTAGACTGAAGAATCCTTAGTCAGATGCCCTTATATGGTTTAGCTTGTTTATAAGCTTTGATATTATCTGGAGGAAGTTCTAGGATTGCCTTCAGCTTTCCTCCATTATTATGTATTATATATGTGGAAGCTGTTACCATGCTGGGGACCTCTGGTTCTCACCCATGCGGATTTTGTGGTTTTCAGATGCAGGACGTGAGGTTTCTCGCTGAAGCATGCTGGAGACTTCTGGATTAGTGAAGAGTTTCTCGCTGAGGCATGCTGGAGACTTCTTGATTTGCGAAGATCCTTTGTTCTCGGGGCTATGTTTTGGTTTATATGTTTTGTTTAGATACCTTTATCTCCATTAAATAATACAAACTGTGATGACTCCTCTTATGGGAGAATTTTGGAGAATAGGTTTTATGTATTTGTGTCCCTTTGGGTTTCCTTGGGGTTTTCCTTATTTTTATCATATGTAAATATTGCTATGCTCGGACCGGTTATCTTCGCAGCCGGATCTTGAGTCTTGATATTCCTGTTTTTGACACTCCTTTGTATATATATAATCTCGCGTTGGTTATCTTTGTTCGTTATGTTATCGAGCGGAGTGTTGCGCTTTTGAGTTGCGGTTTTTGTTTACCCCTTTTTCTACAAAGGCTCCTAGTTATAATTAATCATTCATACTACTATACGTACTAAATTTTTATTTTAGAGGTCGTAATACCTTGCCATCTTTGAATTATGACTTCAGCATAAGACTCTGTATGGTAGGGTGTTACAATTTCTGTCAGTGATGTGGCTAGATTTCCATATTCAACTTTCATTGTAGACTGGCTTATCTTGATTTGTTTGCCACATTTTATGAAATAAGGTTACTACAAGATAGATGAAATAACTACTCGCTCACAATTTTCTATCATCCATACTTGTTGTCCAATCAAGATATGAAGAAGACAATGACCTATAATTAGTTTTTCATTGTTGTATTGTTGGACAACACATAAACTAAACACTTAGTTGATTGAGAAAGCTATGTTTTGTCTTGTGACAAGGAGATATTGTAGAGCTTCGACAATAGATCTATACTTCTTCGAATCGTTGTCACGCGTCAGAGTAAAATCATCGCCGCAGAAGGCAGAATCATCCGTGCTTGAGGAGAATCATCGTGAAAACATCATCGTCTTCGTCTTTGACAGAGGCAGAAGCGTCGCCGTCTTTGTTGCGTCACCATCCAACAAGATCGTCAAAGGCAAAATCGTCTTTATTGCAGTCTGGTCTCTGTTGCCACCTCTAGCAAAATCGTTCTTCCCTGTTGGCTGCTCTACCTTCTGGTAAGTTAGCCAGAGTGATTTCTGTAATTTTCATTTACCTTGTATTTATTGTTTCTCTTATTAATTATCTTGTGAATTTTTTTATTTTTTTAATTTCATACAATTATTTTTATGATTGTGCCTCAATTTTTTTTAATCATGCACAGTGGCTAAAGGAATTTGAAATTGAATATTTGAAGTTTCTTAGTCATCAAGTAGGATGATCATTGGAATATGCTCTATAATGAAGATCTTGAGACTGCTAAAAATGCCATTAAAAAGGAGTTAGCCAAAGTGAAATTAAATTCACACTTCAAGTTGCTCTTCGCAATGGATGATGATGTATCATGTATGTATTAGTGTTTATATAGATTAGAGGAACTTTTATATGAACAATCTGATGTATTGAAGGCTCTAATAGGCTATCAAGATTGGCTTTGCAATGATAATTCGGATGATGTTTCTTTTTTTTCAATTTTTTTTTTTGAGTTTTTTTTTCATTTTTAAAAAATTCACAAATATTTAAATCCCGAACTAATATGGAAAATTATAATTTTTATTTTATTTGTGATCCAATTTATTAATAAAAAATTAATATTAATGGTATTGTAATTATTAATTGGTAGTTGGTTTGTTATTTTATGAAAAGAACACAATTATTTATGAAAATTCATAAAATTTGGATCTCCAATTTTAATCATCACAACAATAAACACTCTATCTGGGTTCATAATTCAAAAATTATAAGTTCCAAATTAAATCAAAGATTTTATGGCTATGTCTGAAAGTACGTAAATTATTAATTTTTATAAAATATCTAATATGTGATATTAGAGCAAAAATTACTTCTGCTTAGCCATTATTATCTGAAAAAAATATGAACATTGAATTATTTTGAATTCAAAAGAAAAAAATTTAAGTTTGTTATTAAATTTCAAAATTATTTGACATCATCCAAAAAATGTTCATACTTATTTTAGAATTGAAGATATTTAATATTTTCTAATGAAAGAATATTTTTGAAATCTAATTAAGAGACCCAACAAAGAGAAAAGAGAATAACCATAAATATCTCTAAAGGACTTTCACAAATTACCATGACTTGAATGTTGCCGATTTATTTTGGTGGTAGAAGAGCAAGGGCTAGCAATAATCTTTCCGTGCTTATTCTTCATTTGGTTCTTCCTTTTGATTCGGGAAGTTTTCTAGTACTGATAATGAAAGTAAGCATGTGATGCTTACGCTACGTGTTTAGGTGTTAGTGCGACTAGGGGTGACAAATGGGCCTAAACCTGCTAGGCTGGCCTGCATAACCCGCCAAAAAGACAGGCCAGGCTGGAAAATTGGGACCGCTAAAGAGCAAAACTTCACCTAACCCGCACCGCTTAAACTGCGAGATTTAGCGGGGCGGGACGAGTTTTTCCGCTGAACTTAGTTTTTTTTTGTAAGGGAGTATTTTTGTAATTTTATTGTCAAAATCCAACTTCCTCCAACCCAACTTACAAGAATATGAAGATGAAAATTGAGTATTTTGAATTATGTTTATGTTACTTTGGAGACAGTATTTATAATCATGTTTTGGATTATATTTATTTTGCTTTGGAGAGAATATTTATAATTATGTTTTGGATGAAAACTTTGTTTATAATTAGGTTTATTAGATATTTATAATTACAAAGACTTTAATGTTTGTGAATATAAAAAATATTTTTTATGCTTTTAGAAATTATAAATTATTAATATGGTTGTAAAATTATATATATTATTTAGTAGTTAATAGTAAAAAGAAAAAAAAAAGAGAGGAGCTTTGGTGGCCTTAGCCCTCCAGCCCACAGTTAGACGGGACGGGGTGGGATTCTAGGACCGCCTCACTAGGCGGGGCAGGACGGGATGGGACGGGCTTCCCCGCTTGCCACCCTTAAGTGCGACGCATGTACGGAGACTAGTGGCTCACAGGACGCTGTTTTCAGGTTGGTTGTGGAGCTACGTTAATATTTGCGTGTTCATTTGGGAGAAACGCGATTAATTAGTATTAAATATATTGTTAAGAGTTGGAGTAATGTGGTCTGGTGAGTGAGATAAAATATTGAAGTTTAGGGCTGTATCTATACAATTGTTTCTCTTGTTAGTGTAATATGAATTTTCATATTAAATCTAAAAGAGAAGGGTAAGAGAATTTTAGAAAACATACAAAAATGAAATATATACGTAATATTGAAAAAAAAAATAACATGTTAAATTTTCGAATATTTTTTATAAAATATTGATGGGTTAATATGTGGTCTATTTTTTTTTACTAACATATTATCTAAATAAGTATAATGTTATTAAAAAACTCACTCATACTGTTTTAAATTGCCACAAATTAAAATTATTTTTACTATTTATCATATCTTATCATAATTATGTTAAAATTATTATTGTACAATATAAATTAATTAATACATGCTATAGAAAAAAAAATTAAAAGAGAATTATTAGTAACAATTTCAAAGATAATATTATTATTTAATTTGTTGACCTTATTTAAGTTAATTATATGAAACTAGTGGTAAAATATTAAAAAATTAGAATAAAAATAAATAAATAAAAATTGAAATCAAATTAGATGTGAGTAAAATAAAAATAAAGAATTAATTATAAGAAGATACAAATTCATATTAGTGACATAAAAAATGGCAAATATCAATTTTATAGGATTAAAAAGATAAAATTTATTATTTATTTTTTTCAATTATTTTTTCAACCTAAAAGTTAGATATTCATTTTTTCCTCTTTTATTCATTCTTTCTATATTTTTGTTCTTATCATAGTTTATACAATAGAAAATTATGTTGTTCAGTCAAAATAAAATTTATTTTTTGACTATCTTTTTTCTCTTTTATTTCAAATAATTGCTACTAAAGTTTATGTACTTGCAAAAAAATAGTACAATCTGAAATTTTTTTTTTTATTTTATTTTACTTGGTAGACTCACTACTTAGATTCTTTTAATTGGTCTAAATGTGTCCTATACATTAACATCTAATCATGAATTAATATCATTAGTTTTACTGGCTAGAAATGAAAATCGAAACTTATAATTACCCTCCAATCAATGCATCTTACACGTGTTACTATCTAAATTTGACACATAATATCAGTATTACATGTTTATTTTTTGCGTCCTTACCAAAAAAATTTTCTTTTCATTTTGCATGTATTTAAAAAAAAGGAAAAGAAGAAGATGATGATGAAAATGGGAAGGAGCCAGCGCGCTATACATGCATTGCATTAGGTTTCATTGACTCTTTCATTCGTTAGTAAATATGTTTAGTCCATTTCTTTTTTTGTTTTTAACTGGGCTTCAATTTTGAATTCAAAATTACTATAAAATTCCAAAATTTGTTTTGAGTGAGTGTTGAACTTAGATACTGCATTAGGTTTCATTGACTCTTTTATTCATTAATAAATATGTTTGGCCCATTTCTCTTTTTGTTTTTAACTAGGCTTCAGTTTTGAATTTAAAATTGCTATAAAATTACAAAATTTATTTTGAGTGAGTGTTGAATTTAGATACTGCATTAAGTTTCATTGAGTCTTTCATTCATTAGTATATATGTTTGGCTCATTTCTTTATTTTGTTTTTAACTAGACTTCAGTTTTGAATTCAAAATTGCCATAAAATTACAAAATTTGTTTTAAGTGAGTGTTGAACTTAGATACTGTATTAGGTTTCATTGACTCTTTTATTCGTTAGTAAATATGTTTGACCCATTTCTCTTTTTTGTTTTGCTATAAAATTACAAAATTTATTGAGTGAGTGTTAAACTTAGAAATTCCAGTATTTATCAAAAATATTAAACCACTGGAACATATTTAATTTTATAACTTTTGGTGTTTCTTGATTTATTTATTTGATGATCATGATTATGTTTGCATGTAATATAAATTTTTCCGCTGTATATCATATTGTAATTAATATATGACTTATTGAAGAGTAGTCACAGCATTAGGAGTGAATGCGGATCGGATTGGATATGGCCAAAATTTTTACTTGATCCACACTAAAATTATCGGATTGGATTCAATATTCAGGATTATTTAGTTTAGATCCGATCTGCCTCGGACCGGATCTCAAATATATCTGCAAAATATATAAATATTTTAAAAAGCTTACTTTTATTTAAAAATATCAATAAAATACTATTTTTCTAATCTTTTAAATATGTTTACTCTTAGCCAATGAGTTATACCTCAAATGGCAGTCTCTCCATACTCATCTAAGAGGTCACGGGTTTGAGTCTCCCTATCTTCAGTAAAAAAAAAGTTTACTCTTAAAATATTATTAAACATACTTTTCTTAAATAATAAAAATAAATAATACAACTGGTGCACGAAATTGTGATCATCAATGGCGCCATCAACATGGTACACTCAATTGCAATCTCAACTCTTTTATCACAATTTCGCACAACTAACCAGCAAGTGCACTGGGTCGTCCAAGTAATAAACCTTACGCGAGTAAGGGTCGATCCCGTATGGAGATGCTTTGTCCCTTCCGTCTCTCTGCTTTCCTACTGTCTTCATCCAATCCTTCTTACTCCTTTCCATGGCAAGCTGTATGTTGGGCATCACCGTTGTCAATGGCTACAGTCCCGTCCTCTCAGTGAAAATGTTCAACGCGCTCTGTCACAGCACGGCTGTTCAGCTGTCGATTCTCGATCATGTCGGAATAGAATCCAGTGATTCTTTTGCGTCTGTCACTAACGCCCCACAATCGCGAGTTTGAAGCTCGTCATAGTCATTCAATCCTTGAATCCTACTCAGAATACCACAGACAAGGTTTAGACCTTCCGAATTCTCTTGAATGTCGCCATCAATTCTAGCATATACCACGAAGATTCTGGTTAAGAAATCCAAGAGATAAACATTCAAGCCTTGTTTGCTTGTAGAACGGGAGTGGTTGTCAGGCACGCGTTCATAAGTGAGAATGATGATGAACGTCACATAATCATCACATTTATCATGTTCTTGGGTGCGAATGAATATCTTAGAACAAGAATAAGCTGAATTGAATAGAAGAACAATAGTAATTGCATTAATACTCGAGGTACAGCAGAGCTCCACACCTTAATCTATGGTGTGTAGAAACTCCACCATTGAAAATACATAAGAACAAGGTCTAGGCATGGCCGAGAGGCCAGCCTCCATGATCTAAGATAGCATAAAACTACTCAAAGATAGCTACCCAGATGAGAATACAGTAATAAAAGGTCCTATTTGTAGAGAACTAGTAGCCTAGGGTTTACAGAGATAAGTAAATTACATAAAAATCCACTTTCGGGCCCACTTGGTGTGTGCTTGGGCTGAGCATTGAAGCATTTTCGTTTAGAGACTTCTCTTGGAGTTAAACGCCAGCTTTTGTGCCAGTTTGGGCGTTTAACTCCCATTCTTGTGCCAGTTCCGGCGTTTAACGTCGGGCAGTTTTGAGCTGATTTGGAACGCCGGTTTGAGCCATCAAATCTCGGGCAAAGTATGAACTATTATATATTGATGGAAAGCCCAGGATGTCTACTTTCCAACGCAATTGAGAGCGCGCCAATTGGGTTTCTGTAGCTCCAAAAAATCCACTTCGAGTGTAGGGAGGTCAGAATCCAACAGCATCTGCAGTCCTTTTTAGCCTCTGAATCAGATTTTTGCTCAAGTCCCTCAATTTCAGCCAGAAAATACCTGAAATCACAGAAAAATACACAAACTCATAGTAAAGTCCAGAAAAGTGAATTTTAACTAAAAACTAATA
>NC_029781.3:22107489-22110241 GCF_000817695.3 Arachis duranensis
AAAATCAAATAAGATAAAAAGAAGAGAATATGCAATGAATTTCAAAACATTTATGAAGATCAGTATTAATTAGATGAGCGGGGCTTTTAGCTTTTTGCCTCTGAACAGTTTTGGCATCTCACTTTATCCTTTGAAATTCAGAATGATGGGCTTCTATAGGAACTCAGAATCCAGATAGTGTTATTGATTCTCCTAGTTAAGTATGATTATTCTTGAACATAGCTACTTTATGAGTCTTGGTTGTGGCCCAAAGCACTCTGTCTTCCAGTATTACCACCGGATACATACATGCCACAGACACATAATTGGGTGAACCTTTTCAAATTGTGACTCAGCTTTGCTAGAGTCCCCAATTAGAGGTGTCCAGAGTTCTTAAGCACACTCTTTTTGCCTTGGATCACAACTTTATTTTTTTCTTTTTCTTTTCCCCTTTTTTTCTTTTTTTTTTTGAATTCACTGCTTTTTCTTGCTTCAAGAATCATTTTTATGATTTTTCAGATCCTCAGTAACATGTCTCCTTTTTCATCATTCTTTCAAGAGCCAACATTCATGAACAACAAATTCAAAAGACATATGCACTGTTAAAGCATACATTCAGAAAACAAAAGTATTGCCACCACATCAAAATAATTAATCTGTTATAAAATTCAAAATTCATGCAATTCTTCTCTTTTTCAATTAAGAACATTCTTCATTCAAGAAAGGTGATGGATTCATAGGATATTCATAACTTTAAGGCATAAACACTAAGACACTAATGATCATAAGACACAAACATGGATAAACATAAGCATGAAAATTCAAAAAACAGGAAAATAAAGAACAAGGAGATTAAAGAATGGGTCCACCTTAGTGATGGCGGCTTATTCTTCCTCTTGACGATCTTATGGAGTGCTTGAGCTCCTCAATGTCTCTTCCTTGCCTTTGTTGCTCCTCTCTCATGACTCTTTGGTCTTCTCTAATTTCATGGAGGAGAATGGAATGTTCTTGGTGCTCCATCCTTAGTTGTCCCATGTTGGAACTCAATTCTCCTAGGGAGGTGTTGATTTGCTCCCAATAATTTTGAGGAGGAAAGTGCATCCCTTGAGGCATCTCAGGGATTTCATGATGAGTGGGGTCTCTTGTTTGCTCCATCATTTTCTTAGTGATGGGCTTGTCCTCATCAATGAGGGTGTCTCCCTCTATGTCAATTCCAACTGAATAACAGAGGTGACAAATGAGATGAGGGAAGGCTAACCTTGCCAAGGTAGAGGACTTGTCCGCCATCTTATAAAGTTCTTGGGATATAACCTCATGAACTTCTACTTCCTCTCCAATCATGATGCTATGAATCATGACAGCCCGGTCTATAGTAACTTCGGACCAGTTGCTAGTGGGAATGATTGAGCGTTGGATAAACTCCAACCATCCTCTAGCCACGGGCTTGAGGTCATGCCTTCTCAGTTGAACCGGCTTCCCTCTTGAATCTCTCTTCCATTGAGCGCCCTCTTCACAAATGTCTATGAGGACTTGGTCCAACCTTTGATCAAAGTTGACCCTTCATCTCCTTGCATCATGGGCAAGTTGAATGCCAACCTTCACCTTCTTCATGGCCACAACTTCATAGAAGTGGTCTTGATGCACCCTTGAGATGAATCTCTCCATCTCCCATGACTCGGAGGTGGAAGCTTTTGCCTTCCCTTTCCTCTTTTTAGAGGTTTCTCCGGCCTTAGGTGCCATAAATGGTTATGGGAAAAAAAAGCAACGCATTTACCACACCAAACTTAGAAGGTTTGCTCATCCTCGAGCAAAAGAAGAAAGAAGAGAGTAGAAGAAGAAGAAATAGAGGAGATGGAGGTGGCTTTGTGGTTCGGCCAAGGGGGAGAAGTAGTGTTTAGGTTGTGTGAAAATGAAGGAGTGAAGATGGGTTTATATAGGAGTGGAGAGGGGGTGTATGGTTCGGTCATGTGAGGGTGGGTGTGGGTGGGAAAGTGGTTTGAATTTGAATGGTGAGGTAGGTGGGGTTTTATGAAGGATGGATGTGAGTGGTGAAGAGAATAGTGGGATTTGATAGGTGAGGGGTTTTTGGGGAAGAGGTGTTGAAGTGATTGGTGAATGGGTGAAGAAGAGAGAGAGTGGTGGGGTAGGTGGGGATTTTGTGGGGTCCACAGATCCTGAGGTGTCAAGGAAAATTCACCCCTGCACCAAGTGGCGAGCAAAAATGCTCTTGATGCCAATTCTGGCGTTAAACGCCGGGCTGGTGCCCATTTCTGGCGTTTAACGCCAACTTCTTGCCCTTTCCTGGCGTTTAACGCCAGTCTGGTCCCCCTTTCTGGCGTTAAACGCCCAGAATGGTGCCAGACTGGGCGTTAAACGCCCATTTGCTGCCCTTACTGGCGTTTAAACGCCAGCAAGATTCTCCTCCAGGGTGTGCTATTTTTCTTTCTATTTTTCATTCTGTTTCTGCTTTTTCAATTGATTTTGTGACTTCCCATGATCATCAACCTATAGAAAACATAAAATAACAAAGGAAAATAGATAATATAATAAAATTGGGTTGCCTCCCAACAAGCGCTTCTTTAAGGTCAGTAGCTTGACAGTGGGCTCTCATGGAGCCTCACAGATACTCAGAGCAATGTTGGAACCTCCCAACACCAAACTTAGAAGTTGGTTGAGGCCTCCCAACACCAAACTTAGAGTTTGACTGTGGGGGCTCTGTTTGACTCTGTTTTGAGAGAAGCTCTTCATGCTTCCTCTCCATGGTTACAGAGGG
>NC_029781.3:22110563-22111093 GCF_000817695.3 Arachis duranensis
GATTACAAAGAGAGGCATGAGGTTTATGCTTGACCCTAGGTCACACAGAGCCTTCTTGAAGGTCATGGTGCCTACTGTACAAGGTATTGAGAACTTCCCAGGGTCCTGTCTCTTTTGAGGTAATTCCTGCCTAGACAAGTCATCCAGTTCTTTGGTGAGCAAAGGGGGTTCAGCCTCCCAAGTCTCATTACCAAATAAATTGTCATTTAGCTTCATGATTGCTCCAAGGTACTTGGCAACTTGCTCTTCAGTGACATCTTCATCCTCTTCAGAGGAAGAATACTCATCAAAGCTCATGAATGGCAGAAGTAAATCCAGTGGAATCTCTATGGTCTCAGTGTGAGCCTCAGATTCCCATGGTTCCTCATTAGGGAACTCATTGGAGGCCAATGGACGTCCATTGAGGTCTTCCTCAGTGGCGCTCACTGCCTCTTTCTCCTCTCTAAATTCGGCCATGTTGATGGCCTTGCACTCTCCTTTTGGATTTTCTTCTGTATTGCTTGGAAGAGTACTAGGAGGGAGTTCAGTAA
>NC_029781.3:22111732-22113497 GCF_000817695.3 Arachis duranensis
AGCTCTGTCTCTTACAGCAAAAGGGAATAGCATAAGTCTGTAGACCTCAGGGTCAACCCCATTAGTCTTGCCAGTGTCACAGATTTGCAAGAATTCAACTAAAAACTGATGAGGATCTTCCAATGGAAGTCCATGGAACTTGCAGTTCTGTTGCATTAGAGAAACTAATTGAGGCTTAAGCTCAAAGTTGTTTGCTCCAATGGCAAGGATAGAGATGCTTCTCCCATAGAAGTCGGGAGTAGGTGCAGTAAAGTCACCCAGCACCTTCCTTGCATTGTTGGCATTATTGTTGTTTTCGGCTGCCATGTCTTCTTCATTGAAGATTTCTGTTAGATCCTCTACAGAGAGTTGTGCTTTAGCTTCTCTTAGCTTTCGCTTCAAGGTCCTTTCAGGTTCAAAGTCAGCCTCAACAAGAATGCTTTTGTCTTTGCACCTGCTCATATAAAAGAGAAGAGAGCAAGAAAATATGGAATCCTCTATGTCACAGTATAGAGATTTCTTGAGGTGTCAGAGGAAAAGAAAAATAGAAGGAAGAGGTAGAAGAATTCGAACTTAGGAAGATGGAGTTCAAATTGTACATGTTAGTCCATAAATAGAAGGATGTGAGAAGAGGGGAAGAAATTTTCGAAAATAAATTAAAAAGATTTTAAAAACATTTTGAAAATTGATTGATGATTTTCGAAAACTAAGATTGAGAAAGAAGTAAAGTGATTTTTGAAAAAGATTTTGAAATTAGAAATAAAAAAGATATGACTGAAAACTTATTTTAAAAAGATGTGATTAAAAAGATATGATTTGAAAAACAATTTAAAAAGATTTGATTTTGAAAATCAATGACTTGGCTAACAAGAAAAGATATGATTCAAACATCAAACCTTTCTCAACAGAAAAGGCAACATACTTGAAATGTTGAATCAAATCATTAATTGTTAGCAAGTATTTTTGAAATTGGAAAGAAATCAATTTTGAAAACACATGATTGAAAAGATATGATTTGAAAAAGATTTGATTTTGAAAAATTTTGAAAACTTGAAAAAAATTTGCATTGAAAACAAAATCTTTCATCTTGTGCCATCCTGGCATTAAACGCCCAGAATGGTATCCATTCTGGCGTTTAACGCCCAAAACACTACCCTTTTGGGCGTTAAACGCCCAGCCAGGCACCCTAGCTGGCGTTTAAACGCCAGTTTTTCTTCCTCACTTGGCATTTTGAACGCCCAGCTTTTTTTGTGTAATTCCTCTGCTGTATGTTCTGAATCTTCAATTCTCTGTATTATTGACTTGAAAAGACACAAATTAAATTTTTTTTGGATTTTTAATGATGAGGAAAAATCAAAATGCAACTAAAATCAAATAAACAATGCATGCAAGACACCAAACTTAGAAGTTTGTATACTAGTGACACTAGCAAATTGAGAATGCATATGAGAATCAACAAAACACACCAAACAAGAGAATTTAAAGACCAGAGCAAGTAAATCATCAAGAACAACTTGAAGATCAATGAAGACACATGATAAATGCAAAAAGAACAGAAACATGCAATTGACACCAAACTTAAAATGAGACACTAGACTCAAACAAGAAATATTTTTAGTTTTTATGATTTTGTAATTTTTTTGGATTTTTCGAAAATTATATGGAGAAGAAAATAAAGAGATTCAAAATTTTTAATAAGAATTCCAGGAATCATGCAATGTTATTCTAAAGCTTTAGTCTAAAGCTTTGGTGATGATAAGAACATCACCTTGAAACACTAGAATTC
>NC_029781.3:22113936-22125391 GCF_000817695.3 Arachis duranensis
ATGTCGGTTCTCGATCATGTCGGAATAGAATCCAGTGATTCTTTTGCGTCTGTCACTAATGCCCCACAATCGCAAGTTTGAAGCTCGTCACAGTCATTCAATCCTCGAATCCTACTCAGAATACCACAGACAAGGTTTAGACCTTCCGGATTCTCTTGAATGCCGCCATCAATTCTAGCTTATACCACGAAGATTCCGGTTACGAAATCCAAGAGATAAACATTCAAGCCTTGTTTGCTTGTAGAACAGGAGTGGTTGTCAAGCACACGTTCATAAGTGAGAATGATGATGAGCGTCACATAATCATCACATTCATCATGTTCTTGGGTGCGAATGAATATCTTACTCGAGGTACAGCAGAGCTCCACACCTTAATCTATGGTGTGTAGAAACTCCACCGTTGAAAATACATAAGAACAAGGTCTAGGCATGGCCGAGAGGCCAGCCTCCATGATCTAAGATAGCATAAAACTACTCAAAGATAGCTACCCAGATGAGAATACAGTAATAAAAGGTCATATTTGTAGAGAACTAGTAGCCTAGGATTTACAGAGATGAGTAAATTACATAAAAATCCACTTCCGGGCCCACTTGGTGTGTGCTTGGGCTGAGCATTGAAGCATTTTCGTGTAGAGACTTCTCTTGGAGTTAAACGCCAGCTTTTGTGCTAGTTTGAGCGTTTAACTCCCATTCTTGTGCCAGTTCCGGCGTTTAACGCCGGCAGTTTTGAGCTAATTTGAAACGCCGGTTTGGACCATCAAATCTCGGGCAAAGTATGGACTATTATACATTGCTGGAAAGCCCAGGATGTCTAATTTCCAACGCAATTAAGAGCGCGCCAATTGGGCTTCTGTAGCTCCAGAAAATCCACTTCGAGTGCAGGGAGGTCAGAATCCAACAGCATCTGTAGTCCTTTTTAGCCTCTGAACCAGATTTTTGCTTAGGTCCCTCAATTTCAGCCAGAAAATACCTGAAATCACAGAAAAACACACAAAGTCATAGTAAAGTCCAGAAAAGTGAATTTTAACTAAAAACTAATAAAAATATAATAAAAACTAACTAAAACATACTAAAAACATTGCCAAAAGCGTATAAATTATCCGCTCATCAACAACTTATATGATAATTATTAGTTAAAATAAAACATAAAAATAATATTTACTTATTTATTTACTTTTGCGGATTCGCGAAAATGTGGATACCTACATGAAATTCGCAATCCGATCCGATACTCTTGTGGATCAGATCCGATAACCTTGCAGATCGGATCGATATCCATACTTTTTGGATCGGATCCGGATAAATACCGCGGATATGTGGATTGGATCCGATCCATGAACACCCCTATACAACATCTTTGATAATAATTATATTTAAAGAAATCACATAAAGTTCAATATGATATATTTGTAATTTTGTGAATTATATAATGAACTTATCCACAAAATTTAATTATGTTATTCACATGCAATTAATTTGAAATAAAAATATTATTTACTTATTAATTAGCCTACATGTATTAAAAAATAATATTTTAATTTTTAGTTTCAACATTTTGGTCAATATAGTAAATATTATGTGTGTTAAAGTCTTTGTCCATAGGTAGATTTTTAATGTCACTATGATTCTCATATTTATTTTTTATAACTTGCATTGGCATGTATTATCATATGTTATAGATTTTTATGTGTCCATTTAAAGTTGAGTAATGTGAGCATGATTTATTATTTACAGCAGTAATGATATCTGAAACTATATCTGAAGTTAATTTGTTAAGTGGTGATAACTATAAGAAATGGAAAGATAAGGTTCTCTTTCACTTAGGGTGTGCACTGTGCAGACCTTGACTATGCTCTTCATATGGAATAGCCTCTGGCACCTACTGATGCTAGTAATCGGGCCGGGGTAGCACTATACGAATGATAGGAGAAATCAAACCGTTTAAGTATAATATTCATTAAATTTTGTATCTCAGCTAGTATTCAGTATTCAATTCCTGATTGCAAGAATGTCAAGGATTAGATGATGGCTATTGATGAACAATTTTAGTCTTTAGTAAGATACTTGCAAGCAGCTTAATAGCACAATTGTCATCTATGAGGCATACCAAGGTAAGGTGTAACACCCTAATTAACCTAAATTTTACCTCGCGTCGTAAAGCAAAGGTTAATCAAAGATTACAATAGTTCTAAGCTCATACATATAATATATAGAAAGAATTAATATAATCTAGAAGCCCGATGAAGAATATAGCTAAAAAATAGGATTTAAAAGTGCACAATGTACTCGCGAAGCTTCTAACTTAAAGGACAAGAAACTGATACAATATAATAAAAGATAGTAGTATAATATCATAAAAATCTAGCCACGGCTCGCAGAGTTTAAGCCGGCTAGCTATATATATAGATAAAATAGAATCTGACAATAAAAATAGCTTATACAAGTTTTTCTCTCTCAAATACAAGCCTCTAGGAAAAAAATACAAAAGATGAGAGACATATACAAAATAAACAAAAGACTCTAAAAGTAACAGGATCCTCCGCTTCTGTCACCATCCAAAGCAACTCACCGAGGTGGGTTGCAACCTACATCTGAAAAAAAAATGTAACACCCCAATTGGCCTAAGCTTTACCACGCATCGTAAAGCAAAGATTAATCAAGGATTACGACAGTTCTAAGCTCATACATATGATATATAGAAGGATTAATATTATCTAGAAGTCTGATGAAGGATATAGTTCAAAAACAGGATGTAAAAGCGCAAAACAAACTAATGAAGCATCTAACTTAAAGCACAAGGAACAGATGTGATATAAACAAAATCATAGTATAATAGTATAATACCATAGGAAACTAGCCACGGCTCGCGGAGTTTAAGTCGACTAACCAAATATACAGATAAGAGGAAACTGAAATTTTAAAATGGCTTATACAAGTTTTGTTCTCTTTTCAATACAAGCCTCTAGGCCAAATAAAAATACCAAAGTGAGAGATATATATAAATAAACAAAATAAATCAAAGAGACTCAAAAGGTATCCGGATCCTCCGCTCCTATCACTAACCAGACAACTCACCGAGGTGGGTTACGACCTGCATCTGAAAAATATAACAGAAATATGGTATGAGAACCGGAGGTTCTTAGTATGGTAACAGTGCCCAATGTTGTAGGATATAAGACCCCGGGACGCCAAAGGCAATCTTAGACTCTATATCCATCACAAGATTCAAGCTTAAAGCATTCTAAACCAAATAAGCATAATTATATAAATCTTAACATAACTAAACCATAGCACCATAAAAGAGAAATCTATCTTAGGGGATTTCTAATCTAGTCAAACACTGTTGTACCCCACAGCCCTCACCAACCTACCCTCCGTGCGATCCCATCATGGCCGCCTACCTAACGTCCTCAATACCAGACAATCACAATTAATGCAAGCAAGTAAAACACAGATAATATTCATATATAACAAGTAATTCAAGAAGCAAGTAAACATGTTATACAATTAGGCAAACCCAAGTAAACAAAGCAAGCAAGCATATATAAGATGCATATGATGAATGTCTATCCTATTGGCTCGTGATATCACTTGTCGGTCTATGAATGCCAACCCGACACATCCTTTCGTATGTCGCCTTTCTGCCACATCCGAGGATATAGCGCCTGGCACGCTTTTCTTCTCTTTTCTCCTCTCCTCTTTGCAGCTGTGTGTGTGTGTGTTTATAGGTGAAGGGTTCATTAATGAACCCTTATATATGTTGGACTTGGGTCCGATCCAACCCGTTAGCGTTTTTAGCCCGTTTGGCCCACCTCCGGGCCAAACCTTTAAAATTAACGCCCGATTTTCTATTTCTAATATTTTTCTAAGGTTTTTTTACTGTTTTTCCCCTTTTTCTCATGCGGTACCAAGCAGACTTGAACCGGTTCAACCGGTTCAACTGCCGATTCGTGATTTTTCACAATTTTTCGCAGAAAACACATTTTCTGACTCGGAAAGATCTACTGAGTCCAAAAATCATATTTAAATCCCCAAGTTCTCATCCTAACTTTCCAGAATTTAATTTGGGCATTTAAATGATTTTATTCATGAAAATTCTGGTTCTTACATCCTCCCCTCCTTAAAAAGATTTTCGTCCTCGAAAATCCGAACCACGCAATGTAATACATATATGTACATGTATATATATGTTCTCCACGATGTATCTTACTTTCAACATTGCCAATCTAACAAGTTGCCCAAGTTTCTCGTCTACCATCGTCTTACCGTGTCGATGTTCTCTCTTGCCTTTCGTTGCGTCACTCTGATTATCATCATTACGAATCCGAAAATAAACCGAATACCGATTTTTGTAATATTTTCAAAACCTTTAAAACAACTTCAATCTAAATGAGTCCATTGTTAAAACCCTATCAAAAGAGTCAAAAACTGTTTAATTGTAAATCAAACATTTTAAAGCATGATTTGCCTAAATTATTGAAACCTTTAAATCAAAACCTTTCCAAATGAATTTCTTTTGTTAAATTAAAAATTACAAACCAAAATCATAAGTGAACAAAATCTTAGGACTCACTTTTCCTTTGTAAATCACATCATTTGATCGAAAGTTCCAACCCTTAGTTTCAAAACCAAATTATTTAAACCGAAGCTCCAAACCAGATTTGAAAATCATTCTAAACCTTAAAACCACAAAATCATAGTTAAAAACCGTAAAGGTGTCAGTCGGTACTTCAGTCAGATGTCGCCTTTCTGCCACGTCTGAGGATATAGCGCCTGGCACGCTTTTGTTCCGAGGATATAGTGCCTAGCACACTATCGTTCCGAGTATATAGTGTCTAGCACACTTGCATGCTCATTCCGAGGATATAGTGCCTGGCACACTCTTGCGAAAGAGAAGAAAACAACAACAACATCTATTTCATCATAAATTATTCCAAGGATATAGTGCCTCGCACACTATCATTCTAAAGATATAGTGCCTGGCACACTTTCCACATCCAACAAGTCCATCCACCTCAATCATCATCCGTCATCACCATTTCTCATCTCAAATCACTTTCAATAATAAATTCTCAACATTCCAAGGATATAGTGCCTGGCACACTCTCTTTCAAACGATATCATTCCAAGGATATAGTGCTTGGCACACTCTCACATAATCCAATAATTTCCTTATTCCCATTAACATCCTTAAACATTCATATTTCTCAAACTCATCATAAGCAATTCTATTCCGAACTCATTAGTCCATCATCTTCTCAATTCATCCACCATTCTTCTTTCACACTACACCAAACCCATCCACAGTACACCAGAAACCTAAGCCTCCGTTATTTAATCTTGCATAATAATCATTAACTAAAACCCTTCACATATCTCTCACATCCCCATACTAAAAATAAAGTCCAAAAACCTTAAAATGGTGTTAAAGAAGCTTACAACCTTGTTGGGAAGGGGATATAGTTGAAAACAAAGTTTAAAATTATGAAACAGGGCGTGTGCGTCCGCACAGGGGTGTGCGTGCACACGCCCAGGAAGATTTTGAAAGTGTGCGTACGCACAGGGGTGTGCGTACGCACAGGTGTCAAAGTTTACAAAGTCTATTCACTCGCATAACCTGTGCCAGCGCCCCCAACAGACTGGCCTACCCAGCGTGTGCGTGCGCACAGGTCTGTGCGTATGCACAGGTTGCAATTTTCCAATGGTGTGTGCGTGCACAAGCTGTGCTAGCGCTACAAGCAGATTGCCTGCCTTTGCGTGTGCGGACACACAGGTCTGTGCATGCGTACAGGTCACAATTTTTGCAGAGTGTGCGTGCGCACACACCAGAAAACTCATAATTCTATAACTTTGCAGAATTTCAAGTTTTCAACACCAACTTTGAATGATCATAACTTCCTCTACAAAATTCCAGATTTGAAAAACTTTATATCAAATTAAAGGGTTTTCAATAAGCTTTCATTCTAGAAAATTTTCAATCAATTTTGAAAATCGAGGCAAAAGTTATTATCAGACAAAGTTCACCTAAAACCAACTTTTGCCCAAAATCACAATTTCTTTGTAAAACATAACCAAAACCAAAACAACCCAATCCAAACTCCACTTTTCATCAAAATCAACCCTCCATAACATATCACACCAATCTTACCACATTTTCCCTTCATCGTTCCTCATTCACAACATCACATCAATATATTACATATATCAAACCTTATTAACAATTTCCAACTACATTACCAACCAATCCACATCAATATCACATTTACCAACGCAACACACTCCTTAACTTCACAATCCTTCATCCTCATCATATCCACATCAATCATTACAATTAAACTCAACATTCATTAAATTATCAAAAATCATCATATAACATTCAACAACTTAACAACCACTCAAATCCAAACCTATCCTATGGGTCACTAGCCTAAGTGTCCATGAATATTATATACTATATAGTGGAAACCGAAATCATACCTTGGTCGATTCCCAAAATGTCCAAAACTCAAAATTGAGTACCAAATGAGCTTTCCAACCACAATCCAAGCTTCCAACAATCACCAACAAGCTCCAAACTCACAACAAACAAGCTATATACATACCAAACATCACTAATCAAACTAGGGCTGAACATAAACATAATCTCACAAGGGTTTCAAGAGCTCTTACCTTGCCCAACAGTTTTGGAAGTTAAAACGACCAACAATCAAGTGCTAGAGTGTACCTAAAATACCCAAGACCCAAGATTTCTCTCAAAACCAAACCCTAAAACTGGGCAGAGAAACTTGAGAGACTTACCACAAAGATTAGATAGAAAGAACGGGCTCGGCAAGAGCTTCGCGTAGCCGCTGACGGCACGCGAATCGGAGTACCGTAGCTCAAGATATCGCGAATTGAATGGAGAGGTGAATAGTGTTTTTCTCTTTTCTCCTCTCCTCTTTGCACGCTGTGTGTGTGTTTATGGGTGAAGGGTTCATTATATGTTGGACTTAGGCCCAACTTGGGTTCGGTTCAAACCGTTAGCATTTTTAGCTCGTTTGGCCTAACTCCGGGCAAAACCTTTAAAATTAACGCCTGATTCTCCATTTCTAATGTTTTTCTAAGGTATTTTAACTGTTTTCCCTTTTTTCTCGTGCGGTGTCAAGCAGAC
The DNA here is from genome assembly GCF_000817695.3 of Arachis duranensis. Lineage (NCBI taxonomy): Eukaryota > Viridiplantae > Streptophyta > Magnoliopsida > Fabales > Fabaceae > Arachis > Arachis duranensis. The sequence goes on from NC_029781.3 coordinate 22,121,087, forward strand.
TTGAACCAGTTCAACCGGTTCAACTGTCGGTTCGCAGTTTTTCACGATTTTTTTACAGAAAACACATTTTCTGACTCGGAAGGACCTACTGAGTCCAAAAATCATATTTAAATCGCCAAATTCTCATTCTACCTTTTTGGAATTTAATTTTGCCATTTAAATGATTTTATTCATGAAAATTTTGGTTCTTACAGAAAACAACAACATAAATATGGTATGAGAACCAGAGGTTCTCAGTGTGGTAACAGTGCCCAGTTATGTAGGATATAAGACCCCGGGACGCCAAAGGCAATCTTAGACTTCATATCCATCACAAGATTCAATCTTAGGACATAACTAAAACAATGAAGCATAACTTAAACCATAATACAATAGAATGGTAATCTATCCTAGGAATTTCTATTCTAATAGATCTCTGCTATCCCACAGCCTTCACCAACCTATCCTCCATGCGATCCCATTGCCACTACCTTTCGAACCTCCTCAATCCCAGTAGAAAGCACAATTAATAGCAATGCAAGTAAAACACAAGTAGAAGCATATAAGGCAAGTAATTCAAGTAAGCAATTAGGCATACAATTGCAAGTCGGCAAAGCAAACAAACAGATAGAAAATGCACATGATGAATGCCTGTCCCACTAGCTGTGATATCACATTGTCGGTTCAAATGCCAACCCAACACATCTCCATGGAGATTTCGCCCTTCGGAATCATCATTGGGAACCCCCGAGATATAATGCTCGGATCACTGTCCAGGATTTTGTGCCTGCACACTCTATTGATCTGAAGGGATGCGAGTAGGATACTCTTGCCACGGACCTCACATCTCAACGCAGGTGGGATGAACCACCGCCCTTAAGTCGTCGCCGCTACCTCGACAAGCGGGATCCAACCGCCGTCCCTGCCGGGTGCATAGCGTCTCATAGTCTCAATATAAAATAGTACCTCAGTGGTTTTTCAGAAAACATTTTCAATTCATCAATGACTCATCATTGCACATTTGAGTCCTCGACTCATCTAAACCACTGTCAAATCAACATTTCCATTCCGAGTCCTCAACTCATCTCAACTACTGTCAATTCAATCTTTATTCCGAACTCATCAGTTCTCATCTCATCTAGCAATCATTCTTCACATACAATCAAACCATCCTCAATACACCCGAAACCTAATCCTCTATTTTCTAATTTTTCATAAGAATATCAACTAAAACCCTTAGGTTATTTCCGATGTTCTCATACTCAAAATTAAGCCCAAAAGTCTTAAAATGGTGTCATAGAAGCTTACAATCTTGTTAGGAAGGTGAAATAGATGAAAACAAAGTTTAAATTTGAGAAACAAGGCGTGTGCGTACGCACGCCCAGGAGAAGTTTCAAAACGTGTGCATACGCACAGGTAAAAATTTTCAAAATTCTGTTTTTCTCACACAAGCTGTGCTAGCACCCTTAACAGACTAACCTTCCCAACGTGTGCGTGCGCACAGGGCTGTGCGTACGCACAGGTTGTAATTCCTCATTGGGTATGTACGTGCACAAGCTGTGCTAACGCTTCATACAAGAAGCCTTCCCCTGCGTGTGCGTACGTACAAGTCTGTGTGTTTGCACATGTTTAAATTTTCGCAGGGTTGTGCGTGCACACATACCAGAAATCATAAAATTCTGCAACTTTGTAGAATTTTAGATTTTAAAACCAATCTTTGAATGATCATAAATTCCTCTACAAAAATCCAAATTTTACAAACCTTATATCAAATTGAAGAGTTTTCAATAAACTCTAATTCTAAATGAATTTCAACAAATTTTGAAAACCGAGGCAAAAGTTATGATCAGACAAAGTTCACCAAAAACCAACTTTTACCAAATTCCACAATTTCCACAATTTCTTGTAAAACACAACCCAAACCATACCAAACTCCATTTTTCATCAACATCTACCCTTTGTGTCACATTACACCAATCTTACCACATTTCCTTCACATTTCATTATTCACAACCTCAACATCAATTATATAACACTTATGATCAATCCACATTCAAACTTACCATTTCATCAACCTCAAGATCACCTCTATTATACCAAACCACTTTTCAAATCCACACAATCATTCATCATTATCATATCATTATCATATCATTATCAATCATCATAATTGAACTCAAAATTCGTCAACCCATCATAAATCATCATACATCAACATTCAACAACTCATCAACCATTTAAATTCAAACATATCCTATGGGTCACTAGCCTAAGGGCCCGTTTGGATAGGTTCATAAGTGACTCTTTTTTACTTTTAACTTATAAAAAGGTATAGTATTAATGTCTGGTACAATTTTCAAAACAAAATTGTAACTTTCTAAAAAGCTATTTTAGTGCTTAAGGAGAAGTTAAAAAAGACTTCTCTCATAATAAAAAGCTTTTTATCACTTTTCTCTTAAAATAAGTACTTTTAGAACTAAAAAACGAACACAAAATAACTTATTTATAAGTTACTTTTAATATAAGCATTTATTGTTTAAGCTATTTCTTCAAAAGCAACTTAATTAAGTTATTTACCCAAATTGAGCCTAAGTGTCCATGAATATTATATACTACATAGAGGAAACCGAAACCATACATTGGCCAATTACCAATATGTCCAAAACTCAAAATTGAGCACAACATTAATCACCAACAAGCTTTCCAACAAAATCCAAGCTTCCAACAATCACCAACAAGTTCCAAAGGCTTCCAAACTCACAATAATCAAGCTATATATAGATAAATCATCACAAATCAACCTAGGGCTCATCATAAATAAAATTTCACAAGAGTTTCAAGAGCTCTTACCTTCTCCTACAGTTTTGGTAGCCAAAATCCAAGGTTAAGTAAGACTTAGAGTGAACCTAAACATCCAAAATCAAAAAATCTCACTTAACCAAAAGCCCTAGGATTCGAAATTTTGGAGAGAAGAACTGAGAAAATTTCGTGGTTATCTCACTACTTTCTTGAATGGATTTTGTAGAGCTTTTTGCAAGGAAAGCGTAGTTGCAAACGTTGCGGCGATCGGAGCTTCGTAGCTCAAGATATGAGCTTGTGAAGCTGACAATGAATAGTAACTATGAGTGTTTCTCTTCTTCCCCTTTTTCAGTTGTGTGAGTGTGTTTGTTAGTATGTTATGCTGAAATGGGTTCACTAATAGACCTTTATATATGTTGGGCCCTGTGATGAGCGGATAATTTATACACTTTTTGGCATTGTTTTTAGATAGTTTTTAGTAAGTTTAAGCTACTTTTAGGGATGTTTTCATTAGTTTTTATGATAAATTCACATTTCTGGACTTTACTATGAGTTTGTGTGTTTTTCTGTGATTTCAGGTAAATTCTGACTGAAATTGGGGGATTTGAGCAGAACTCTGAAGAAGGCTGACAAAAGGACTGCTGATGCTGTTGGAATCTGACCTCCCTGCACTCGAAATGGATTTTCTGGAGCTACAGAACTCCAATTGGCGCGCCCTCAACGGCGTTGGAAAGTAGACATCTAGGGCTTTCCAGCAATATATAATAGTCCATATTTTATTCGAAGAATGACGACGTAACTTGGCGTTGAACGCCAAGTACATGCTGCTGTCTGAAGTTAAACGCCAGAAAAACGTCATTATCCGGAGTTGAACGCCCAAAACACGTCAAAACCTGGAGTTTGACGCCAAGAAATGCCTCTACTCGTGGATTGATCAAGCTCAGCCCAAGCATACACCAAGTGGGCCCCGGAAGTGGATTATTGCATCAATTACTTACTCATGTAAACCCTAAGAGCTAGTCTAAGTATATATAGAACATTTATCTATTGTATTAGATGTCTTTTGACCACATTTCATCTTTGGTCTCAGTTTTGTTTTATTCCTCATCTTAAGAGATCATTGATCACGTTAGGGGGGCTGGCTATTCGGCCATGCCTGAACCTCTTTTACTTATGTATTTTCAACGGTGGAGTTTCTGCACACCATAGATTAAGGGTGTGGAGCTCTGCTGTACCTCAAGTATCAATGCAATTCTATTTTCTCTTATTCGGTTTCTATCTTATTCTTATTCCAAGATATTCATTCGTACCCAAGAACACGATGAATGTTATGAGTCAGATTACCCTCATTATCATTCACACTTATGAATGTACGTGATTGACAACCACTTCCGTTCTACATGCAACAGAGCTTGAATGCGTATCTCTTAGATTCCTCAACAGAATCTTCGTGGTATAAGCTAGATAGATGGCGGCATTTATGAGGATCCGGAAAGTCTCACCTTGTCTGTGGTATTCCGAGTAGGA
>NC_029781.3:22126540-22126748 GCF_000817695.3 Arachis duranensis
TATGCCACAGACACATAACTGGGTGAACCTTTTCAGATTGTGACTTAGCTTTGCTAAAGTCCCCAGTTAGAGGTGTCCAGAGCTCTTAAGCACACTCTTTTGCTTTGGATCACGACTTTAACTACTCAGTCCCAAGCTTTTCACTTGGACCTTCATGACACAAGCACATGGTTAGGGACAGCTTGATTTAGCCGCTTAGGCCTGGATT
>NC_029781.3:22130999-22132044 GCF_000817695.3 Arachis duranensis
AGTTATTGGCTCCAATGGCAGGAATGGAGATGCTTCTTCCATCAAACTTGGACGTTGGCTTTGTGAAGTCACCAAGCATTCTCCTTGCATTATTATTATTATTATTATTTTCGGCTGCCATCTCCTTCTCTTGTTCGAAAATTTCTGAAAGGTTGTTTCTGGATTGTTGTAATTTAGCTTATCTTAATTTTCTCTTCAGAGTCCTTTCAGGTTCTGGATCAATCTCAACAAGAGTGCCTTTATCCTTGTTCCTGCTCATAAGAAAGAGAGAAGAAAACAAGAAAAGAAAGAGGAATCCTCTATGTCACAGTATAGAGATTCCTTTATGTTAGTAGAAGAAGAAAGGGGTAGAAGAAGGAAGAAGGATGGATTCGGATTTGGATGAAGAGAGGTGAAGAGAAGTGTTAGTAATTAAATAATTAAATAGAATAAGAAAAGAGAGGGAGAGGATTTTCAAAAATAATTTTTGAAAATAGGTTAGTGATTTTCGAAAATTTAAAGATAAAATATAATTGAAATTAAAATTTAAAACACTTAATTAATTAAAAAGAATTTTTGAAAAGAGAGAGATATTTTCGAAAATTAAAGAGGGAAAAGTAGTTAGGTGGTTTTGAAAAAGATTTGAAATCAAATTTTGAAAAAGATAAGAAGATAGGAAGTTAGATAAGATATTTTGAAATCAAATTTTGAAAAAGATAAAATTTTTGAAAAAGATAAGATAAAAGTTAAAAAGATTTAATTTGAAAAAGATATTTTGAAAAAGATTTAATTTTAAAATTGACTTAACTAACAAGAAACTACAAGATAAGATTCTAGAACTTAAAGATTGAACCTTTCTTAACAAGAAAGTAACAAACTTCAAATTTTTGAACCAATCACATTAATTGTTAGCTAATTTTCGAAAATTTGATATAAAGATAAGAAAAAGATTTTTGAAAATATTTTGAAAAATAATTTTGAAATTTTCGAAAATAAAAAAAATGAAAAAGATGTGATTTTTGAAAAAGATTTTAAAAAGATAAGATTTTTAAAATTGAAATTTTGA
>NC_029781.3:22132626-22134610 GCF_000817695.3 Arachis duranensis
GTTTGGAAAAACGAAAAATAAAAGAAAAATTTTTGAAAAAGATTTTTGAAAAGAAAATTACCTAATCTGAGCAACAAGATGAACCGTCAGTTGTCCATACTCGAACAATCCCCGGCAACGGCGTCAAAAACTTGGTGGACGAAATTGTATCTCTTTATGGAATATGATAATAGAGCCTGGTCCAAAATCAATTTCGTTCAACTAACCAGCAAGTGCACTGGGTCGTCCAAGTAATACCTTACGTGAGTAAGGGTCGATCCCACGGAGATTATTGGCTTGAAGCAATCAATCCCACGGAGATTATTGGCTTGAAGCAGTCAATGTTATTTTATTAATCTTAGTCAGGAGACTAATGAGGTTATTTGGATATATTTGTAAAAAGCCAAACTACAAACTACTTAAAATTGTAAGTTAAAATAATAGAGAATAATAATGTTACTTGTTGTGCAGTAACGGGAAAGATGTTGGAGTTTTGGAGATGCTTTGTCCTTTGAACTTCAACTCTTCCTTGAATTCCTCTTCTCACACGCAAGTTCCTTCCATGGCAAGCTCTATGTAGGGTGTCACCGTTGTCAGTGGCTACTAGTGCTTTAAAAGGAACACAAGTCGAAAATTTTAAAGAAAAATATGAGATATGCAATTGGCTAAAGCATTGGTTTATATTCTTGATAAGGGAGCACCAATACTTTTGAAAATCTTTTTCAAAAATAATTTTTCTTGATTTAATCTTGTGCCAAACTCTAAGTTTGGTGTTTTATTGTTAATCTTTTTATAATTTTCGAAAATTTTATTAAAGTTTTCTAAAAATTTTAAGTTTGGTGTTCCTCCTTTTGTTCTTGGTGTTCTTGTGAATTTTCAAGGTGTTCTTGAGTTTTTCTTGTGTCTTGATCTTAAAATTTTTAAGTTTGGTGTTCCTTAGTGTTTTCCCTCCAAAATTTTCGAAAATAAGGAACATTAAATCTAAAAATTTTAAGTCTTGTGTCTTTCGTGTGTTTTTCTCTTTCATCATAAAATTCAAAATTCAAAAAAAATATATATATTATTTTTCTAACTAGTTTTGAACCATATTTTTTTTCTTTCGAAAATTTTATATAAAATTTAATTTTTAATTTCAAAATATTTTCACTTTCTTTTATTTATTTCGTTTTTATTTTATTTTATAAAAATTAATTTTCATAAAATAAATAACATCAACATATATACCCTTTCTTTTATTCCAACACGGAAGCACCTATGAATGAACAGTCCAAGAGGACTCTGGGGTCATATGCTAACCCCATTACTGCTTCATATGGGAGTAGTATCTGTATACCCTCCATTGGAGTCAGTAGTTTTGAGTTGAACCCTCAACTCATTATCATGGTGCAGCAAAGTTGTCAGTATTCCAGTCTTCCACAGGAAGAATCTACAGAGTTTCTAGCACAGTTTTTACAAATTGCTAACACAGTACATGATAAGGAAGTAGATCAGGATGTCTACAGATTGTTACTGTTTTCATTTGTTGTAAAAGACCAAGCTAAGAGGTGGTTAAATAACCAGCCTAAGAACAGCATAAAAACATGGAAACAGCTGTCAGAAAAATTCCTGAATCACTATTTCCCTCCAAAACGGATGACACAGCTAAGGCTAAGCATCCAAGGCTTCAAACAAGGAGATAATGAATCCCTTTATGATGCCTGGGAGAGATACAGAGAGATGCTAAGAAAATGCCCCTTTGACATGTTTTCAGAGTGGGTCCAGCTAGACATCTTCTACTATGGGCTTACAGAAAGAGCTCAGATTTCTCTAGACCACTCAGCTGGTGGATCTATACACATGAGAAAGACAATAGAAGAAGCTCAAGAGCTCATTGATACAGTTGCCAGAAATCAGCATCTGTACCTAAGCAATGAATCTTCCATGAAAGAAGAAGCTAAAAAAGTAACTGCAGAACTCAGTCCGGTGGACCAGGCTAATGAATTCAATCAGCAATTAGACTTTCTAA
>NC_029781.3:22138242-22249899 GCF_000817695.3 Arachis duranensis
AAGGCCTACTGGGCAACCAGATTCCTAAACCTTGATGCCAAGTTAGCTGGAGAAAAACGATTGCTCCAGTTAAATGAGCTAGAGGAATTTAGACTCAATGCTTTCGAGAATGCAAAAATTTACAAGGAGAAAGCAAAAAGATGGCATGATAAGAAATTGTCATCCAGAGTCTTTGAGCCAGGGCAGAAAGTTCTGCTATTCAATTCTAGGCTCAGATTATTCCCTGTGAAATTAAAATCCCGGTGGAGAGGTCCATATGTAATTACAAGTGTATCACCATATGGATACGTAGAGCTTCAGGATAATGACTCTAACAAAAAGTTCATTGTTAATGGACAGAGAGTTAAACATTATCTTGAAGGCAATTTTGAGCAAGAATGCTCAAAACTGAGACATGATTAAAAGCTCAGTAACAGTTCAGCTAATGACATTAAAGAAGCGCTTGCTGGGAGGCAACCCAGCCAAAATCACAAAATTTAATTTTATTTGCTTTTCTATTTGATCAAGTTTTACAGGTAGATGCTAGAGTATCTTCAAAAGGTGAAATAGCAATTGATTGAAGTCACAGAGTTACAGGGAAAATTGGAAGCTCACTGGCGTGAAAAAGCCAGTAAGAAATGCTTTGGGCGTTAAACGCCCAAAAGAAGCACCCACTGGGCGTTTAACGCCAGTAAGGGTAGCCTTCTGGGCGTTAAACGCCAGAAAGGAGCATCTTCTGGGCGTTAAACGCCAGAAAGATGCACCTTCTAGGCGTTTAACGCCAGTCTGCTAGCGTCCTGGGCGTTCAGAAAAACGCCCAGTGACAAAGGACTTCCTGGCGTTCAACGCCAGAAAGAAGCACCAGATGGGCGTTGAACGCCCAGGAGAAGCAACTATTGGGCGTTAAACGCCCAAAACATGCATCGTTTGGGCGTTTAACGCCAGGATGGTGGGGAGGAGGTAAAATTCGTTTTTCTTTATAATTTTTCTAAATTTTTATGTTTCAATTCATGATTTCTTGCATAAACATATTTCAAATTATCACTTTCAATTCCAAAAGTTTTTATCCTAATTTCTAAAATCCTTCCAAAAATTTTTAATCCTAATTTCTAAAAACACTAATTTCTAAAATCCCTTTTTCAAAAATATCAAATATATCTTAATTCATAAACCCAAATCTTTTTCCAATCCAAATCTTTTTCAAATCTTTTTCAACTCATCATATCTTTTGGATTTCAAAATTGCCTCTCCCTATATTCCTCTGCTGTCATTTCTTTTGCTTGAGGACAAGCAAACCTCTAAGTTTGGTGTGAGTTGCCATGATCACTGAGCTAAAACTCATCAAGATCATGGCACCTAAGGGAACAAGAAGAGGATTTCAAGGAAGAGTTGAAGTTCAAAGGACAAAGCATCTCCAAAACTCCAACATATTTCTCATTACTGCACAACAAGTAACATTATTATTCTCTATTATTTTAACTTACAATTTTAAGTAGTTTGTAGTTTGGCTTTTTACAAATAAATCCAAATAACTTCATTAGCCTCCTGACTAAGATTAATAAAATAACATTGATTGCTTCAAGCCAATAATCTCCGTGGGATCGACCCTTACTCACGTAAGGTATTACTTGGACGACCCAGTGCACTTGCTGGTTAGTTGAACGAAATTGATTTTGGACCAGGCTCTATTATCATATTCCATAAAGAGATACAATTTCATCCACCACCCGGTCCAACCCGTTAGCGTTTTTAGCCCGTTTGGCCCAACTTCGGGCCAAACCTTTAAAATTAACACCCGGTTTCCATTTCTAACATTTTTCTAAGGTTTTTGACTATTTTCACTTTTTTCGCGCAGTACCAGGTAGACTTGAACCGGCTCAACCGGTTCAACTGTCTATTCGCGGTTTTCATGGTTTTTCACAGAAAAACCTACTGAGTCCAAAAATCATATTTAAATTCTCAAATTCTCACTCTATTTTTTTGGAACCTAATTTGGGCAATATTAATTACTTAATTAAATAATTAATTAAGCTCGGTTCTTACATTCTCCCCACCAAATAAGAAATTTTGCCCTCAAAATTTAATGATTACCTGAGAATAGCTCGGGATAATCCTTTCACATCTCAGACTCCAATTCCCAAGTATGCTCTTCAACTCCTGCTCGCTTCCAAGCAACTTTAACCAATGAAACTTCTTTTTCCCGCAGTTTCTTCACACTAGTTTCTTCACGGTCTGACACTATGCTCAATGGCACACCGTGCAACCTTACTATCTCGTTAATGTACAACCTTGCTAACTCTTTCATAGAACAGTTCACTTGAATAGGCAAAAAATGAGCGAATTTGGTTAAGTGATCCACAATCACCCAAACTGCATAAAATCCTGACCTTGTCCTCAGTAAATCAGTCACAAAATCCATCGCAATTCCTTCCCACTTCCACTGAGGAATCTCAAGTGGCTGTAGCGTTCCCGATGATTTCTGATGCTCTATCTTTACCTTCTGACACGTCAAACACTTCGATACCACTGTAGCTACATCACCTTTCATCCCCGGCCACCAGAACATCTTCTTTAAGTCATAATACATCTTAGTGCTCCCTGGGTGAATGGAAAACCCACTGTTGTGAGCTTCCGACAATAAGTCTTGCCTCCAATTCCCGACATCCGATATGCAAATTCTCCTTTTATACCTCTATAATCCTTTATCATCCTTGTTGAATTCTCCAAGCCTCTTCTCACCAACTGGTTGAAATAACTGTTGTAGCTTTTGCATCTTGCTGAGCCTTCTGAATCTCTATTTTAAACGTACTTGAAATCTGTAACTGATTCAAACAAGCTCTTCTGGCAACTTGACCAATATCCAGCTTAAGATCCACGAACTTATCCACTAACACCTCTTCCTTGATCCTCATCCAAGCTATGGTTAAAGATTTCTGACTCAATGCGTCTTCTACCACATTCGCCTTTCTAGGGTGATAACTTAGTTCAAAATCGTAGTCCTTAAGCAACTTCATCCATCTCCTCTGACGCATATTGAGCTCTTTCTGATCAAAGATGTACTTGAGACTCTTATGATCAGAAAAGACACTAAACCTCTCTTCGTACAAGTGGTGTTTCCAAATCTTCAATGCAAACACAATCACCGTTAATTCTAAGTCATAAGTTGGATAATTTACCTCATGCGGTCTCAACTGACGTGATGCGTAAGCCACCACATTCTGGTGTTGCATCAACATGCAACCCAAACCTTTCAAGGAAGCATCACAATATACTTCAAACAGTTCATGCAGTTCTGGTAAAATCAAGACAGGCGTCGAAGTTAACTTTTGCTTCAAAGTCTGAAAATTCTCTTCACACTCTGACGTCCACATAAAAGGCACTTCCTTCCTTGTCAACTTAGTCATTGGTAGTGCAATTCGGGAAAATCCTTCAATAAATCTCCGGTAATATCCAGCTAAGCCCAAGAAGCTTCTAACTTCCATCACCATCGTCGGTCTTTCCCATTCCATCACCGCCTCAACTTTAGAAGGATCTACTGCTATTCCTCCTTTGCTCACTACGTGACCTAGAAACTTCACTTTCTCCTTCTAGAAACTCGCACTTTGACAACTTAGCATACAATTTTCGTTCCTTTAAGATTTGTAACACAATCCTCAAGTGTTCCTCATGCTCTTTCACCGTCTTAGAATAAACTAAGATGTTGTCTATGAAAACCACCATGAATTTGTCCAAAAATGGACGAAATACTCTGTTCATGTAATCCATGAACAGAGTAGGTGCATTCGTTAACCCAAAGGACATCACCGCAAACTCGTAGTGTCCATAGCGTGTCCTAAATGCAGTCTTAGGGATATCATCCTCCTTCACCCTTATCTGATGGTAACCAGATCTCAAATCAATCTTGGAAAACACCCCATCTCCTTGTAGTTGATCCATCAAGTCATATATCCTTGGCAGCGGGTACTTGTTCTTCACTGTCACTTTATTCAACTGTCGGTAATCCACACACAATCGCATTCCTCCATCCTTCTTCTTTACCAGTAAAACTGGTGCTCCCCATGGTGATATACTCGGTCGAATGAACCTCTTGTTCAGAAGCTCTTCCAACTGAGTCTTTAACTCTGCCAGCTCTATCAGAGCCATTCTATACAGTGCAATCGATATTGGTCCGGCTCCCAGCACCAGTTCAATCGCAAATTCAATCTCCCTTTGAAGTGAAAATTCAAGAATATCTTCTGGGAACACCTTCGGAAAGTCTCTAACTGCCGAAATCTGATCTAAGTTCAGGGCATCTCCCAAAGCATTAGCAGCCAACAGGATGTAACCCTGACATTCTTCTCCACTATAGTGCACCACTACAGAGTTCAGGTAATAACCCTCAGCTATCACTGCTCCATTTTCTCCTTCTGCCATAAACTGAATTGACCACTCAAAGCAATCCAACAACACCCGATTCCTTGACAACCAATCAAATCCCAAAATTATCTCTAACCCTATCATTGGCAAATAGATCAAATCATGCACAAAGTCTCTACCCTCAAGCTTGAATCCTACTTGCCTACACCTTAACTTAGTCATAACCGTCTGATACGGAGTATGTACATGTAGATCAAACGCTAACTCTGACACTTTCAAGCCTAGTTCCTCAACTTTTGCAAACGAAATAAACGAATGCGAAGCTCCAGTATCGTACAATGCAATTAATGTTTTATCACCAATTACACATATACCTCTCATCAACGGATCCGCCTTAGAAGCATCCTTGGCGTTCACTGCAAAGACTCGACCTTGATGCTGACTCTGACCTGCATTCGGGTTCTTTCCACAAGTGCAATCCCTCGCAATATGACCAGGCAAGCCACAGTTAAAGCACCCACCTAAACCAATCTTGCAAGAGTCATATGGGTGAAAACGTCCACAATGCACACAAGTCAAATCCGGAGAAATCTTACTCTGATTTCCTCTCCCTTTGCCACACTGAAACTGATCCTGAGTGTTCTTTTTGAAGCCTCCTTGACATTGAGGCACATATCCTCATCTCTTGAAACTTTGACACCTCGGATGAAAATACTTGTTACGTCCCTTACTAGTATTCCATCCATGAGTATTCTTGGACGCCGCTACCGTCTTGGCATACTCCTCAACCACCCTCGCTTTGTTCACTAAATCAGAGAAAGTACGAATCTCCATAGGAGCCACAGCAGTCATAATGTTGTCCTTCAACCCCCTCTGATACTTTATACATTTTCAGCTTTCATAAGTCTTTGAGGCACCCTGACATACCCTATAAAACCTACAAAGCTCCTTAAACATGCTAGTATAATCTGCCACCGACAAGGAATCTTGCTTCAGCTGCATAAGTTCCATCTCCTTTGCTTCCCTTGCAGATTCAGGAAAGTATTTCTTTTAAAAGGCCGTCTGAAATACATCCCAAGGAACATCGGCATTCTGGAGCTGTAGCAAGCGACACTCGACTTGCCACCAGTGCTGGGCCTCTCTCGCAAGCTAATAAGTGGCAAATTCAACATATTGATTATTCAAAACATGTTGTGCCTGTAAAGCATGCTCCATGGCCTAAAACCAGTTGTCCACTTCTGTAGGATTAGTTGATCCTCGGAAAATTGGAAGATGAACCATGAGAAAAGTCGCCAAGGTCATCGGAGCAACTCCCTGCTGTCACCGTTTCCCTCAGCATTAACATTAGCATTTCCTTCGCCATTTCTGTTTCCATTTTCAGCCGGTTGGCCTAGCCTCTGCACTGCCTGCAGAGTCGCAGTAGCATTAGCCTCTATAGTGTTAGCAAGGTTTTCCATTGCCACCATAAATTTGGCATGATTGTCAGCAAGTTGCTCATTCTTACTCTCTCATGAACATGTTCGACCTGGTCCGCAAGTGGCCATTAGGGTTCCTATCTACACTAAACAATCTATATCAAGGTGATCAGGTTCAATATCAAAAGCCTAGTGCTTCAATTATCCCAAACAGGCACTCACAAACAAGCATGTCATGCAATATCAAGTAGATGACCTAATAGCATCAAAGAAAAAAGACACACAAAGTATGCAATGAAACACAATCGGTCCATCCCTCAGGCTCACGAGGACGAACCACTCTGATACCACTAAATGTAACACCCTAATTAGCCTAAGCTTTACCTCGCGTCGTAAAGCAAAGGTTAATCAGAGATTATGACAGTTCTAAGCTCATACATATAATATATAGAAAGAATTAATATAATCTAGAAGTCCGATGAAGAATATAGCTCAAAAATAGGATTTAAAAGCGCAAAATATACTCGCGAAGATTCTAACTTAAAGCACAAGAAACCGATACAGTATAATAGAAGATAGTAGTATAATATCATAAAATTATAGTCACGGCTCGCGAAGTTTAAGCCGACTAGCCATATATACAGACAAAATAGAATATGACAGTAAAAACAGCTTATACAAGTTTTTCTCTCTCAAATACAAGCCTCTAGGCAAAACAAAATACAAAAGATGAGAAACATATACAAAATAAACAAAAAAATCCAAAAGTAACAGGATCCTCCGCTTCTGTCACCATCCAAAGCAACTCACCGAGGTGGGTTGCGACCTGCATCTGAAAAAAACAACAGAAATATGGTATGAGAACCGGAGATTCTCAGTATAGTAATAGTGCCTAGTGATGTATGATATAAGACCCCAGGATGCCAAAGGCAATCTTAGACTTCATATCCATCACAAGATTCAATCTTAGGACATAACTAAAACAATAAAGCATTATTTAAACAATAATACAATAGAAGGGTAATCTATCCTAGGAGATTTCTATTCTAACAGATCTCCGCTGTCCCATAGCCTTCACAAAGATATCCTCCATGTGATCCCATCGCCGCCACCTTCCGAACCTCCTCAATCTCAGTAGAAGCATATAAGGCAAGTAATTCAAGTAAGCAATTAGGCATACAATTGCAAGTCGGCAAAGCAAACAAACAGATAGAAAATACACATGATGAATGCCTATCCTACTGGCTGTGATATCACATTGTCGGTTCAACTGCCAACCCGACACACCTCCATGGAGATGTCGCCCTTCGAAATCATCATTGGGAACCACCGAGATATAGTGCTCGGATCACTATCCAGGATTTTGTGCCTGCACACTCTATTAATCCGAAGGGATGTGAGCGGGATACTCTTGCCACGGACCTCACATCTCAACGCAAGCAGGACAAACCACCGCCCTTACGCCGCCACTACTACCTCGACAGACGAAATCCAACCGTTGTCCCTGCCGGGCACATAGCATCCCATAGTCTCAATATAAAACAGTAGTTCTGTGATTTTTCAGAAAACATTTTCAATTCATCAATAACTCATCATTGCACATTCGAGTCCTCGACTCGTCTTAACCACTGTCAAATCAACATTTTCATTATGAGTCCTCGACTCATCACAACTACTGTCAATTCAATCTTTATTCCAAACTCATCAGTTCTCATCTCATCTAGCTATCATTCTTCACATACCATCAAACCATCCTCAATACACCCAAAACCTAATCCACCGTTTTCTAATTTTTCATAAGAATATCAACTAAAACCCTTAGGTTATTTCCCATGTTCTCATACTCAAAATTAAGACCAAAAGTCTTAAAATGGTCTCATAGAAGCTTACAATCTTGTTAGAAAAGTGAAATAGATGAAAACAAAGTTTAAATTTGAGAAATAGGGCGTGTGCGTACGCAAAGGGGTGCGCGCGCACGCCCAGGAGAAGTTTCAAAACATGTGCATACGCAGAGGTAAAAATTTTCACAATTCTATTTTGCTCGCACAAGCTATGCTAGCGCCCTTAACAAACTGACCTTCCCAACGTGTGCGTGCGCACAGGGCTGTGTGTACGCACAGGTTGTAATTCCTCATTGGGTATGTGCACGCACAAGCTATGCTAGCGCTGCAAACAGGAAGCCTTCCCCTGCGTGTGCGTACGCACAGGTCTGTGTGTGCGCACAGGTTAAAATTTTTGCAAGGTTGTGCGTGCGTACAAGGCTATGCATGCGCACATACCAGAAATCACAAAATTATGCAACTTGTTTAACACCAATCTTTGAATGATCATAACTTCCTTTACAAAAATCCAAATTTTACAAACTTTATATCAAATTGAAGAGTTTTCAATAAACTTTAATTCTAAACCAATTTCAATAAATTTTAAAAACCGAGGCAAAAGTTATAATCAGACAAAATTCACCAAAAACTAACTTTTACCAAATTCCACAATTTCAATAATTCCTTGTAAAACACAACCCAAACCATTCCAAACTCCATTTTTCATTAAAATCTACCCTTTGTGTTATATTACACCAATCTTACTATATTTTCCTTCACATTTCATTATTCACAACCTCAACATCAATTATATAACACTTATGATCAATCCACATTCAAACTTACCATTTCATCAACCTCAACATCACATCTATTATACCAAACCACTTTTCAAATCCACACAATCATTCATCATCATCATCATATCATTATCAATCATCATAATTGAACTCAAAATTCGTCAACCCATCATAAATCATCATACATCAACATTCAACAACTCATCAACCATTTAAATTCTAACATATCCTATGGGTCACTAGCCTAAGTGTCCATGAATATTATATACTACATAGATAAAACCGAAATCATACCTTCGCCGATTTCCAATATGTCCAAAACTCAAAATTGAGCACAACAATAATCACCAACAAGCTTTCCAACAAAATCCAAGCTTCTAATAATCACCAACAAACTCCAAAGGCTTCCAAACTCACAATAATCAAGCTATATATACATAAATCATTATAAATCAACCTAGGGCTCATCATAAATAAAATTTCACAAGAGTTTCAAGATCTCTTATCTTCTCTAACAGTTTTGGTAGCCAAAATGGAAGGCTAAGCAAGAGTTAGAGTGAACCTAAATATCCAAAATCACAAAATCTCACTTAACCAAAAATCCTAGGATTCAAAATTTTAGAGAGAAGAACTAGGAAGGTTTAGTGGTTACCTCACTACTTTCTTGGATGGATTTTGTAGAGCTCTTTGCAAGGAACGCGTAGCCACAAACGGTGTGGCGATCAGAGCTCCGTAGCTCAAGATATGAGCTTGTGAAGCTGACAATGAATAGTAACTATGGGGGTTTCTCTTCTTCCCCTTTTTCAGTTGTGTGAGTGTGTTTGTTAGTGTGTTATGCTGAAATGGGTTCACTAATGAGCCTTTATATATGTTGGGCTTGGGCCCAACTTGAGCCCGGTCCTATCCGTTAGCATTTTTAGCCCGTTTGGCCCAACCTCGGGGCAAACCTTTATCTCCCGATTTTCTATTTCTAACATTTTTCAAAGGTTTTTTACTGTTTTCACTTTTCTCATGAAGTACCAGGCAGAGAACTGGTTCAACCGGTTCAACTGCCAGTTCGTGGTTTTTATGATTTTCACAGAAAATACATTTTATGACTCAGAAAAATCTACTGAGTCCAAAAATCATATTTAAATCCTCAAATTATCACTCTAATATTCTTTTGGAACCTAATTTGGGCAATATTAATTACTTAATTAAACGATTAATTAAGCTCAGTTCTTACATAGGGGGTATGCGTGAGCACATCATGATGTTGAGAGACACAACAGCACAACTAAAGGCTTTAGAGATTGAGATCTCTAACTCATTTCTAATGCATCTTATTCTGAATTCTCTTCTTGTTAGTATGGACCATTTAAGATTTCTTACAACACACATAAAGAAAAGTGGTCCATCAATGAATTACTAGTAATGTGTGTGCAAGAGGAAGGAAGGCTAGTGATGGATCTCAAATGGTCGGTTAGGAATTTTCACTAATTGAAAAGAATGGATCCATTGCCAGTATTACTCCCAACCAACAAAACGGTCCGAATGAAAGTTTAGAAGAAGAGTGTCACAATTCAACTAAATAAAAACTGGAAATTTTACTTTCTGAGTCGTTTTTCCTTGGACTAGCTATCAAGTGTGCAAGTTTGGTTGTGCATTCGGGGTTTTCAAGAGCAATAAAAAAATGAAATAAACTAAAGCAATGAAATAACAAGAGCTAGGATTAGCAAACAAGCAAGACAATGAAGTAAGCAAGCATGAATAGGATTAACTACTAAGCTACCACTAGATCAAAATACAATTAATGCAAACTAAGAAAGATTGAAGTAATAAACTAATGAGAATGTAGTTCAATGCATGAAAGAATCTTGACTTGGAGTTGAGAGTTAAGAAATCCTATCCTTGTCATAACCAAAACCATAACAATTACAATGAGTTAATCCCACTTCGTTAATCCCTAAACAATGGAAAAAGTCAAGTAAGCATAATTAACCTTAATCCACAAATCCTAACTAACTTACTAATTAAGCTTAGTAAAAAGCTAGCATTAGTGGAAATAAGAGCAACTAACAACCCAAAATTACCACTTAATGTTGGACATTAATGACTCTAGGATCCTAGTTACATAAAACCCAAGCCAAGGAGTGAAAAACTACTCCATATTCATAATGGGCATTTCAACAAACACTTGGTGGGCACAATAACAAAACATAGTAAATTGGAAAAGATACTTGAAACTATAACCAACCAATATAAACAATCAACAATAGTAACTCAATCAAACATATATAAACCTAAAAATATCAAATTCATTAACTAGAAACTCAAGAATTCACAAGTCATTAAACTAACAAAGTAACTTTAATTATAAGAAAGTATGAGTGAATATAGTGTAAATGAAGAGAAATTTAAGGACAATTTACAATGGAAACATGCTAGAATCCAAGATTAAAATGTAAATATTAAACTCTACTAAAACCCTAGTAAAACCCTAATGAGAATTGAGAGTGTTTTATAAGAGAAAAAGAAAACTAAAAACCTCACTAAAACTTGCTAATATGATGTATGTATGTGTTGCAATGTTGTCCCCATATGATAGAGTTTCAGCACTTCACATTTGGGCCAAAGAGGCCCCAAAAAATGCGAGGCACGTGACTTTCTAAATGAGGCACGCATTCGTACTTGTGCATACGCACAGCCATGTGTGCGTATGCACACTTGCTAAAAATCCTCTTGTGTGTGTGCACAGCCATGTGTGCGTACGCATGCATCAAAATGCTCCATTTATGCGTACGCACAGGAAGGTGTGTGTACACATGTACCAGAATGCTCTTCTCCTTTGTTTCTTTATGGAATCTCCCACTTTGCATGCTTTTCTTCCACTTTTTCAATGCCATCCTTGCCTATTGGTCCTAAAATCACGCAACAAAACATATCACAATATTGAATGGAATAAAAGTGGAATTAGATTGACTATTTAGAGTATAAAAAGCATTGTTTCAATAATTAGGTGCAATTTAGATAAAATTCACAAAAGCATGCTATTCAAGTGAATAAATACAAGTTTATGTGATGAAATTGACTCAATTCAAGCAAAAAATTATCATAAAATGTAGACTTATAAGCTAGTTCAGGAGCTTGGTGAAAGTGCACCATTGGTAACAAATGAGGATGGTAAGAAGCGAGCTTATAAGAAGAAAGGAAAGGGTATTGCATCCCATCTTATGAAGAAAGAAGGTGCACATTGTTTCTTTTGTAAAAGGAAAGGACGCATGAAGAAGGGGTGCCCAAAGTTTAAAGCTTGGCTTGAAAAGAAACGTACTAACCTTTGTGATCTTATTCCTTCGATGTGTTTTTAATCTAATTTTGTTGAAATATGTCATGACACTTGGTGGATTGATTCTGGTGTTGAAATTCATATTTCAAATACCATGCAGGGTTTCATAAGGAAAAGAAAACCAATAGAAAGTGAACTGAGCATCAATATGGGCAATCGGATGCATTCACATGTAGAAGCCATTAGAACATTTAGGCCTGTATTAAGTACTGGTTGTATTTTAGTTTCAGAATGAACTATTTATATTCCAGAGTTTTCTAAAAATTTGATTTCTTTATCTAAACTTGTAAAACAAGGATTATGTATATATTTTTATGATGATGCTATTGACATTATTAAAAATTCTAATATTATTAGACGTGGTACTTTAATTGGTGATTTATTTAAAGTCAATTTAGCTAATAATGTTCTATCAGGTTTAATGGTTATGCATGGTAATGGTATGAATGAAAAATCCTCCATGTTGTGGCACCGAAAGTTGGGACATATTTTTATTGGGAGAATGAAAAAATTAGTAAGTGGTGGGGTTATTAAACCTCTAAACTTTATTGATTTTGATCAGTGTAGATTGCATTAAGGGAAAACAAACCAAAAAGTCTCAAAAAGATGCTAAGAGGAGTTCTGACATATTAAAAATAATTCACACTAACATATGTTGTCTTGATATGTCCTCAAGTGGTAAGAAATACTTCATCTCCTTTATTGATGATTATTCACGATATATGTATCTTTATATGCTTCATAATAAATATGAGACATTTGACACTTTTAAAGTTTATAAAGCTAAAGTAGAGAAACAATGTGGAAAGCAAATTAAGATCATGAGATCAGATAGAGGTGGAGAATTCTATGAGAGATATACTGAAAGTAGACAAGCACCTGGTCCTTTTGCAAAATATCTTCAAGAGCATGGTATTATGGCATAATACACCATGCCTAGCACACAAGATCAAAATAGTGTAGCTGAAAGAAGAAATAGGACTTTGCTGGATATGGTGAGGAGTATGCTTAACAACTTCAATCTTCCTTTATTCTCATAGAATGAAGTCCTTAAGACAACCACGTATATATTAAATAGAGTTCCAACGAAGGAAGTTGCTAAGATGCTATTTGAACTATGAAAAAGTTGAAAACCTAGTTTGAATCATATACGAATTTGGGGTTGTTTTGCTGAAGTTTGAGTTTATAATCCATAAGAAAGGAAATTGGACCCAAGGATGATAAGTGCCTATGTTATAGGTTATGCAGAAAATTCTAAGGGTTACAGGTTTTATTGTCCTTCCCATTCAAGTAAAATAGTTGAATTTAGAAATGCAAGATTTTTAGAGCATCATGTAAAAAGTGGGAGAAATTGTTCTCTTAAGGTTGTTGAGAATGATAATGTTTGTCAAATCTCTCCATGTACAAGAGTGATTGTTCAATACAATGCCCATACAAATAGGATCAATGTAGAATAACCTATTACTGATGTTACACATCATGAAGATAATGTTCTAGTAGATCATATGGTGGATGATCAAACTCTTCATAATGAAAATGTTGTTCAAGAACACATTGTTCAAGAGAAATCCCAAGAAGAGGGAGAAGCTGTTATGCCACTACCTTTACAAGAAGTTGATGATGCAACATTAAGAAGATCAATTAGAATAAAAAATCCTTCAAGTTCTAGTAACTATGTAATGTATCTTGTTGAGTCTGACTATGATGTTTGTTATGAAAAAGACTCAACGACATTTTCACAAGCAAAGGAAAGTCGTAATTCTAATTTTTGCCTAGATACTATGGAGGATGAAATGAATTCTATGGCGGATAACCAAGTTTGGGATCTTGTAAAATTACCTGATGGGAAAAAGGTCATTGGTTGTATATGGGTCTTTAAGACCAAGATATCTTCATCGGGCAATATTGAGCACTACAAGGCTCGACTTGTTGCCAAAGGATTTACTCAAAGGGAAGGAGTTGACTACAAAAAAATATTTTCTCCTGTTTCAAAGAAAGACTCTTTTCGCATCATTATGACATTGGTAACGTACTTTGACATAGAATTTCATAAAATGGATGTGAAAACAACATTCTTTAATGGAGATTTGGAAGAAGAAGTCTATATGAGACAACCCGAAGGATTTATCTCAAGTGCTAGTAAGGAGTTAGTTTGCAAGCTTAAGAGAGCAGTGTATGGTCTTAAGCAGGCTTTCCAATAGTGGTATTTGAAGTTTCATGATGTGATTTTTTCATTTAGGTTCATTGAAAATATTGCTGATCAATGTATATACCACTAGGTTAGTAGAAGTAAGGTCATATTTCTCATCTTATATGTAGATGACATTTTTCTTGCAACAAATGATTCAGGGTTGTTACATGAGGTGAAATAATTTCTCTCTAGATATTTTGATATGAAAGATATGGGTGACTCATCTTATGCCATTAGCATAAAGATTCATAGAGATAAACATAAAAGAATTTTAAGTTTATCGTAAGAAACCTATATTAACAAAGTTCTTGAGAGTTTTAAAATGTAAAATTATTCATCAAGTGTTGCACCTATTGTAAAAGGTAACAAGTTTTGCTTAGATCAATGTCTCAAAAATGACCTTGAAAATAAACAGATGCAAAATATTCCTTATGCTTCAACCGTTGGAAGCCTAATGTATGCTCAGGTCTGTATAAGACTTGACAATTCTTTTGCTGTTGGCATGTTAGGAAGATATCAAAATAATCTAAAAATTATCCATTGAAGAGCTACAAAGAAGGTCTTAAGGTATTTTCAAGGGACCAAGGACTTCATGCTTACATATAGAAGCACTGACAATTTAAAAATTGTTGGATACTTAGATTCAGACCTGGCGGGATGTGTTGATTTTAGGAAGTCAACATCACAATACATATTTATGCTTACTGATGGAGCAGTATCTTAGAAGAGTGCAAAACAATCACTTGTAGCCACTTCTACCATAAAAGCCAAGTTTATTACTTGCTTTGAGGCTACATCACAAGGTATTTAGTTAAAGAATTTCATCTCTGAGCTTAAGATCATGGATTGTATCTCTAGGCCATTGAGAATATATTGTGATAATTCTGCTGCTGTATTTATGGCTAAGAATAATAGAAGTATTAGTCGAAGTAAGCATATCGATATTAAGTACTTAGCCATCAAAGACTGAGTTAGGTCTAATGAGGTACAGATAGAGCATATTAGTACTAAACAGATGATATTTGATCCTTTGACAAAATGCATGCCACCAGGACTGTTTAAGGATCATGTAACTAGTATGGGTTTATATTCTGTAACGTCACTTATTTGATTTATTTGTATTATATGACATATTTAGATATGAAATTCTTATTATTATTTGTTTCTTATTTGGTTAGTATATATATGCATACATGAATTAGAATGACAAACCAAATTAAGTGAAGGACCTAGAGTAAGCATTGGGTTTATTCCTACAGAAATATCACATAAAGAGTTTATTCAATTAAGAGATGTTATATTGTAATACATAGAAGGTAATACTCGATTAACGAGGACCTACGGCTATGATTCTTGTAATTTGTCTTAATTGTTTAAGCATAGTATGTAATTACAGACTATATGTAGCAAATGTTGGACCAAATGGGAGAATGTTAGAATTTTTATTCTATTTGTGGTCCAATTTGTTAATATAGAAATTAGTCTGGATAGTATTATAATTATTAATTAATTACATTGGCAGTTGATTTGTTTTTGATAGAAAGAATACAACTGTTCATAAAAATTTATAACGTTTGGGTCCCCAATTCTAATCATCACAACAACAAACATTTTGACTCCATCTGGTTTGGTGATTCAAAAATTAAAAATTCCAAATTAAATCAAAGATTTTATGGCTATGGCTGGAGGTACGTAAATTACTGATTTTTATAAAATATCTAACACGGGGTCCTCATTACTCGTGGCGGAGATGGGCGGATTATAGTGGGACATGTTGCTATCCCTATAGGACAGTAGAAAAGGTTAGTAAAGAAATAATAGGCATAGGCACTAGCTTAGCTAGTTGCATTCTAGCCTTATCAAGTAAAACAACTGTATACCTTTATTGAGTTAGGCACAATCACTACAACAAATAAGGGTTTTCGCAACGGTAAAAAACTGTTGTCGTAGATTGAAAAACCGTTCCTAAAACTTTAGACAACGCTTTGGCAACGGTTTTTGACCTGTGGTATATGCGGCCGTTGCCAATGCTCAAAGGCAACGGTTTTTTACCTAAGGCAATGGTAACAAAAAAAACCATTGCCAAAGTTACTAGCATAGACAATGGTTTTGAAAGAAAATTTTATACAACGGTTTTGAACCGTTACTCGATAAGCAACGGTTTTAAACCATTCTCTTTCATGACATAACGGGTTAAATCCATAACTAGATAGACAACGGTTTTAAACTGTTGTAGTTTTATTATTCTTAAAACCAACGGTTTTAAAGCATTGCCAGTAGCATTTTTTGGCAACAGTTTTAATACTATTATCATTTTTTAGTTGTCTTTGACAACGGTTTTAGCACCACTGCCTTTTGTAACTTTTAACAACGGTTTTTTGTAATATATAATTCTTTATTTACAATAGTTTTCTCATGAATAAAAATAGTTCTAACTTTTTTTTAATTTAATGTCAATAAATAATCTAAACTATTTGAATCAAATTACTAAAGAAAACTAATTGAACATTTACCAACAAATTTGACTTATAAAAATTGTTATAAGATCTACAATCACAATATATCATCATTATAAAATAACATAATACTAGTCTAGGTCATAACTAATTTTACTTATATCATTATCATTTTTCAAAATACAAAAATACTATAGCCTAAGGGTGACAATTTCTTCATTTTTCTTCAACAAAGTTGGTGTGGTAACCCAGCTTGAGTGGACTCTCTTGGCTTTAATGGTAACTGCTCCACGTAAAGAACTAGAAAGAATCTTAAATCTGATCTTTATATGTATAAACATTTTTGGCAAATTAGAAAACCTGAATAATAAGCATTAAAAAGACAAACATAAAGTTATGTACCAACCTTGTCTGGCAAATTTAAAGACAGTATATACTTCATGCTATAAAAGTTCTTATTTGAACCCAATGAGCAAAGGCTAAGTTAGAAAAAACTCAATTATATTAGTTTCTTCCTTAATTATGAATTAAGAAAAAGAAAGAATGAAAAGGATGGGAGCAGAGATCATGTTCTTTGCTTGAGAAGCTAGAGTGCTTTGGTTGAAAGAACCTACCTACATGGAAGAATAAATCTCTTGGTTAAAATAAAAATGCATAAACTAAGAAGTTCCACACCAGGTGAGTTAATAACCCAAATGAAATTGAGGTTAATTCACGTGATCCATCAATAATAACTAATAATAATACAATCTCACTAAACTAATTAGTATAGCATAATAAGAAATAATAAGTATATAGCTATGCTCCTCACAGTAATTACAACGAACTGAACTAGTATAGCATAATAAGCTAAGAGAAAAGACGTAGTATTATATAGTTTCATTCGTTCAAGTATTTGTTAATAAGTATATAGCTATGCTCCTCAAAATCGACTTAACCCTGCAGTTTTGGAGTAACTTGCAAATATAAGCATCAATGCCAACTAAAAAATCACAAACAAAATGTAAGATTTGAAGATAATTTGATACCACAAAAAGATTTGTCAAATGTCAATACACAAACAATGCTCAAATATATCATGAAGACAAAATCATCCTTGCTGGTGGCTGACTAACAGGTTCTCCTCTGGCAGCCTTCACCAGCAGAGGATCTGAAGACAATCACCACAAAAATCATGAATTTCTCTTGCTTAAATGAGTATAATCAAGAAAATGAAAGAGTAATCAAGAGAAAGAAATGCTTATAAAAGTCTCCCAAATTTGAACAATATTACTCATTTCTATAAAACATACAAATGAATGTTAATTGTTAACAGAACTTTTTCCCCTCTTTTTCCATGCCTTCAATCAATCAAATTCAACAATCTCCATTAATTGATTCATCTCAATGACTCAAAAATATCTGAATTACCCTCTCTTAGAACCCTATAACAATTTGCACCACTATCTAAAGCAACAAATTTGTTAAAACTGAATGCTATTAGGAACCAGCAATGTCACCTTTATTATCACACAGATAAAGTAGCTACATTACCACTTCAAAAAATAAATGAACTGAGAGAAAAATAAAAAAGAAAAAGAAGCTAAATTGAACAAAATGAAGAGCATAATGAGAAGAAAGAAAAAACTGTGGTACCGGAAGAAGAGGCAGAGCAAGTGACGGAGAGGTGCAGTTTTGGGTTGAAAGGGAGTGAAAGTGTAGCGTTTAAGGCATTAGAATGTGGAAACAAAGAAGAAGATTTCCATCCAACAAAACCAGTGAAAGTGTTAATGGAAGTAGAAGCCAGTGTAGCGTTTAAGGCATTAGAATGTTTGTTTGCTCAACTAATAAATGACCTTTTTTCTCTATTTTATTCTTTTCCTTTTATTTTTATTTCTTTCTTTCTTTCCTACCCGGATTCCTTCAATATTGTACCACACAAATCACCTTGTCCTACTTGTAAAAGAAAAGAACAAATTGAGGTTGCAACTTGTACCTGAAAGGAGCTTTTGAAGAGTAGCACAAGCTTCCTTCCACGCTGGCCTTCCAAGGGATACAAACATATTTAGATTAGGCTGTTTCAATTACAACACAACATGGAAACCAATTATTGTCCTATGCAATGAATATGAAAGTAAAAGAACTAAACCACAATGTCAAGCTACTAATAATAATGAATAACTGACCTTTGCCAATGATCAGACCAAGCTGCCTCAAGGTAAGTGTATGGAAAGGTTCCAGTTTGGTGAAATTGAGTATGAGGACAATTGGAAGAAAAATAAGAATATTAAAAAGTCCAAGAAATCCAAGCAACCCCTTACTAACACAACACTGTCTTTCTCAAAACAAACACTAAATAATAAGTTAAGGGACTAAATCAAAAGTCATATTTGAGCCATGTTCCATTTCTTTGAAAGAAGCTTATTCATGTAGAAGCTTAACTATAACAGTAGGGTTCTACTTTGTTAACAAATTAATAGAAGCTTAACAATACAGTAGGACTTTTCATTATACAAATATTGAGTGTAGATGACAAATAAAATAATTTGGATCAAGAATGTTAGTATTGCAATGGTTAGGTTCCTTCTGCACTTCTAATCGGTAAAATTCTTCAAATCAAAATAGAAACCAAATCAATTAAACTCATAGAATAAGAGACATTTGAGTTACCTAAACAGAGGTTGAGCCACAATGAGGAGGCAGAGAACCAGTGACAGGGGATTCAGAAGCAGAGAACCAGTGACAGGGGGTTCAGAAGCAGCGATGTCTAAGGGGACGACGGCTGACAGCAGAAGCAGCAAAGCAGAAGCAGAAGCTTCGATGGCGGTAGCTCGCGGAGACAGGGACGCTCCTCCGCTACAGCGACGACAGTGCTGGCGCAGACTCCACGAACGGCGACGATGAGGGTTCCCTCCCTTCTCGCGTTCGGCCTCTCTCTCTCCTTTTGAACTCTGCGTGCCTCTCTCTCTCTCTTCCCATCGTGACCCGCGGCTCGATGGCAACATGGCAGCGGTGATGGGCTGAACGGTGGCGACATGATGAAGGCTCCCTCTCTTCCTCTCTGTCATAAAGTAGAGAGCTATGTGAAGACTTGTCTTGTGTGCCAACAAGATAAGATTGAAAACAAGACACCAAGCGGGTTGTTGGAACCTCTGCCTCCATCAGAGCGACCGTGGGAAAGTGTCTCTCTAGATTTCATTTCTGCCTTACCGAATTCTGAGGGGTTTGGATCTATTCTCGTGGTAGTGGATCGATTTTCGAAGTATGCTACCTTTATACCCGCCCCTACTGACTGCACTGCAGAGGAGGCAGCACGACTATTCTTCAAGAATGTGGTGAAATATTGGGGATTGCATAAGAGCATCATTGGGATCCATGACTATCGAGATCCACGCTTCACAGGACGACTATGGACAGAGCTATTCAAACTCCTTGGGTCGGAGCTTCATTTTTCAACAAGCTTCCATCCTCAAACCGATGGGCAGACTGAGAGAGTGAATGCCTTACTCGAGTGTTACTTGAGGCATTTTGTAAGTGCTAATCAGAAAGATTGGACAAAACTCCTCGACATTGCTCAGTTCTCATATAATTTGCAAAGGAGTGAGTCTACAGGGAAGATTCCGTTCGAGATTGTGACTGGACAACAACCACTTACACCTCACTCTCTTCCTTCCCCTTACTCAGGGAAGAGCCCTGGAGCTTATCATATGATTAAGTCTTGGGAAGAACAAGCAGATATCACTCGTTTTTACCTCGACAAAGTTGCAAAGAGGATGAAGAAATGGGCAGATAAGAAGAGGAGGCATGCAAGCAATCAAGTGGGAGACAAGGTAATGATCAAACTTCTTCCACAACAATTCAAAGCCTTTCGCAAGGTTCATAAAGGCTTAATCCGTAAATACGAAGGGCCATTTGAGATCATTGGACGTGTTGGGGAAGTTGCTTACAAAGTACAACTCCCTCCCTCTATGAAGATCCACCCGATCTTCCATGTGAGTATGCTTAAACCATATCACGAAGACCAAGATGAACCGAGTAGAGGTGATTCGAGTCATGCTCCGCCTGTGGTGATTAGATCCTTTGATAAAGAAATCGAAGAGATCTTAGCTAATCGCGTCGTGCGACAAGAGGAGTACCACCAAGTATCCAATACTTGATCAAGTGGAAAGGACTTCCGATAACTGAAGCTAGTTGGGAAACTCGTGAAGATCTGTGGCAATTCCAAGAACACCTAGAGCGCTATCATGAATAGAACGCGACGAGGACGTCTGCGCATTAGGTGGGGGAGAATGTCACGGTAAATTTTTAGAAGGTTAGATTTAACAGTGTTTGTATCATTTTCTGGAGTGTTTGAGAATACTCTAGATGGTTCTGGAACGTTCTAGAATGTCCTAGAAGTTTCTGGAATACCCTAGAAGGTTCTAGTAGAAGGTCATAGAATATTCTAGAAGAGTGTGGATTGATATAAAATTATGAAGAGTTGTATGGAACAATCTAGAAGTATTTAGAAAGTAGTGGTAGGATAGATATTTATAAAGAAGGTTCTAGATGATTAATCTAGACCATTGATTAGATTTAATCCTAACCATCCATTGAGGAGGTGAATGGCTATAAATAGGAGGTAAGAGTTAGTGTGAGGGTGTGTGAATCATTTGTAACAAACATTTGAGCAATAAAGTGTTCTTTCCACTAGGCTTCATTTCTCTTGTGTTCTTTTGTGTTCTTAGCTTTCTTGCTAAGTATTGAGGGTTAGGCTGACTTGGTCTTAGCTCAAGAGGTTGAGTAAGTCCGAGTGTCGGCACGGTAGCGTTGGAGTGTGTCCAAGGCCGTGACATAGTAGAGGAAGAAAAATATCAAAGTTATGTGTTTTGTTCTATAAAGAGTTTTTCAAAAATTTGTTTAAAAGTAAAAAATATGTTAAATTTAAAAGTGAGAATCAAACAAAAAATAATATTTGTTATAAATTTATTTTAAATTTATTTTTTTTTAAATAATATTTGTTATTTATTTATAACAATAAGTTTTGAGTATTCTACTAATTTAATATTTATAAAGAATTATTTTTATATGTATCTTTTAATTTGTATAATTATTTAAATATTAAAAAATTGTTACTTAATAAAAAATTATTGTAATGGTTATAAAACCGTTCTTTAAAATAGTCAAAAAGAACAGTTTTATTTTATTGCAACACTATAAAAATCGTTGTCTAAAATCATCTAAGAGAACGGTTTTAAAGTGTAGCAACTTTGGCAACGGTTTTTAAGCGTATCTTTTGTATAATTATTTAAAAAACATTAAAGAACCGTTGCTTAAAACCAAATTCTAGTAACGGTTATAAAACCGTTCTTTAAAATAGTCAAAGAGAACGGTTTTATTTTGTTGTTATAAAATAATGAAAACTGAACTTCAACAGTAACACTGTAAAAAACCGTTGTCTAAATCCATCTAAGAGAACGGTTTTAAGACGTTGCAGATTTTGGCGTTGCTAAAACCCATATTTGTTGTAGTGAATCTATTCTATTTGCAAAATAATCAACTTCTAATTTTAGAAAATAGTTTAATTTTCCCAAATCCTTTAATGGAAGATTTTAGTTAAATTTCTAATTAACATGTCAATTTCTCTAGAATTATTACCAGCAATAACAATATTATCTACATAAGCAAGCTTATAATAAGTAATAGTAGAAGAAGATTTCTTAACAAATATTGCAATGTCTGAAATAGTGTTGTAGAAACCAAATTCTTTTAGCGTGAGTGCCATTGTTGTATACCCAAGACCAAGGAGCCTACTTGAGACCATATATTATAACATGGTCATTTGCATATACACCTTGTCATAGAGTTTTTCATTTATAAACTTTTTTATCAAAATCAAATTATCTCATCAGTCATCTTTATGTAAAAGCAATAATAATGATAACCTAAATGGTAGTAGGATGAATTATTGGACTATATATCTCCTCACAATTCACACGTTCAACTTGATGAAAGAAACTATATAAGAAAACACTAAACATAGTAAGCCCTACCTAAATCAAGAAAAGAGGAACTACCTATAAAAAATTGAAAGTTAAATAGATCTCATTCAAGGCATTATGAAAACAAGGTTAGTAACTGGTGCACGGAATTGTGAATCACACTTTTCACAACTCCGATACAACTAACCAGCAAGTGCACTGTGTCGTCCAAGTAATACCTTACGTGAGTAAGGGTGGATCCCATGGAGATTGCCGGCTTGAAGCAAGCTATGGTTATCCTGTAACTCTTAGTCAGAAAATTAATAATAAAAATAGTTTTATTTGTAGAAAGTAAAAGAGCATGAAATAAATGATACTTGTGGTTCAGTAATGAAGAACATGTTGAGATTATGGAGATGCTCTGTCGTCTGAACCTCTGCTTTCTTATTGTCTTCTTCTCCAAACACGCATGGCTCTTTCTATGGCAAGCTATATGTTGGTGGATCACCGTTATCAATGGCTACCATCTGTCCTCTCAGTGAAAATGGTCTAGGTTCGGTTTTCGCACGGCTAATCATCTGTCAGTTCTCACTTATGTCGCAATAGGATCTCTCTATCCTTTTGCACACTGTCACTGCGCCCAACATTTGTGAGTTTGAAGCTCATCACAGTCATCCCGTCTCATATCCTACTCGGAATACCACAGACAAGGTTTAGACATTTTGGATCTCAGAAATGCTGCCAATTAGTTCTTGCCTCTACCACGAAGGTTCTGATCTCACGAGTTTAAATGCTCTGTTGTCAGGAGATGCAAGTCAAACTCGTGGATTAGAATCCCAAGAGATACGCACTCAAGCTGTCACCCAATGACTATGTTGAGCTCAGATAGAACAGAAGTGGTTGTCAGGCACGCGTTCATAAATTTGAGAATGATAATAAGTATCATGGATCATTACATTCTTAGTATTGAAGTACGAGTGAGTATCTTAGAACAGAAACAAGCGTGATTGAATAGAAAACAGTAGTAATTGCATTAATCCATTGAAACACAGCAGAGCTCCTCACCCCCACCTATGGAGTTTAGAGACTTATACCGTAGAAGATACAATAAGAGATGTAAAATGTCACGAGTTCAAATAAATCTCTAAAAGTAGTTTTTATACTAAACTAGTAACCTAGGTTTTCAGAAAATGAGTAACTAGTGCAGATAGTGCAGAAATCCACTTCCGGGGCCAACTTGGTGAGTGCTCGGGCTGAGCTTTGAAGCTTTCACGTGCATAGGCCATTCTTGGAGTTAAACGCCAGCTTGGGTGCCAGTTTGGGCGTTTAACTCCAGTTTTGGTGCCAGTTCTGGCGTTTTACGCCAGAAATGAGTCTCTGGCTGGCGTTTAATGCAAGTTTGGACCATCATATCTCGAAAAAAGTATAAACTATTATACATTTCTGGAAAGCCCAAGATGTCTACTTTCCAACGCAATTAAGATCGTGCCATTGGGCTTCTGTAGCTCTAGAAAATCCACTTCGAGTGCAGGAGGGTCAGAATCCAACAGCATCTGCAGTCCTTTCTCAGCCTCTGAATCAGATTTTTGCTCAGGTCCCTCAATTTTAGCCAGAAAATACCTGAAATTACAGAAAAATACAAAAACTCATAGTAAAGTCTAGAAATGTGATTTTTGCATAAAAATTAATAAAAATATAATAAAAAGTGAATGAAACATGCTAAAAACTATATGAAAACACTACCAAAAAGCGTGTAAAATATCCGCTCATCACAACACCAAACTTAAACTGTTGCTTGTCCCCAAGCAACTAGACAAATAAAATAGGATAAACAAGAAGATTATGGTGCAATAAAATCTCAAGAGTCTTTAATGAAGTTCAAATTCAAATTAGATGAGCGGGGCTTATAGCTTTTTGCTTCTGAATTGTTTTGGCATCTCACTTTATCCTTTGAAGTTCAGAATGATTGGCATTCATAGGAACTCATAATTCAGATAGTGTTATTGATTCTCCTAGTTTAGTATGTTGATTCTTGAACACAGCTACTTATGAGTCTTGGACGTTACCCTAAGCATCTTGTTTTCCAGTATTACCACCAGATACATAAATGCCACAGACACATAACTAGGTGAACCTTTTCAGATTGTGACTTAGCTTTGCTAGAGTCTCTAGTTAGAGGTGTCCAGAGTTCTTAAGCAACTCTTTTTGCTTTGAATTACGAATTCAACTACTCAGTCTCAAGCTTTTCACTTGGACCTTCATGACACAAGCACATGGTTAGGGACAGCTTGACTTAGCCGCTTAGGCTAGGATTTTATTCCTGTGGGTCCTCCTATCCACTGATGCTCAAAGCCTTGGATCCTCTTTACCCTTGCCTTTTAGTTTAAAGGGTTACTGGCTTTTTGCTCTTGTCTTTTGGTTTAAAGAGCTATTGGCTTTTTCTGCTTGCTTTTTCTTTTTCTTTATTTTTCGCCATTTTTTTTCACAAGCTTTGTGTTCTTCACTGCTTTTTCTTGCTTCAAGAATCAATTTTATGATTTTTCAGATTATCAATAACATTTCTCATTTTTCATTATTCTTTCAAGAGCCAACAATTTTAACATTCATAACTTCACTATAAAAAATATGCATTGTTCAAACATTCATTCAAAGAGCTAAAGTAATGCCACCGCATATAAATAATTTGGATTTTTCTTATTATATACTCGAAATGTTTGCACCCTTACTCTTCTAAAAATATCTACTATTTTATTCATGTTTAATGATGATAAGAAGAGTAAATTATAGCCAATTTGGAAAAAATAAAAAATAAAGTACTACTCATGCAACAGAAGAATGGAACTTTAAATGCTACTAATACTTATGGAATAATAAAAATAAATGACTCTAATAATAATGCTCATGTAACTCTTAAAATAGGTTTCTAATAGCAAAAGTTATCACAAAGTTAGGACTCAACAACCTTTATTCTGAGAGAGAAGAGCTCCTTCAATCTGTGGGATGGCTGGCTCTTCAAGGGACAGGTTCTAGCGCTTTAGCTCCTGTATCTCACACCCTTGCTTCTCCTGTTCTTTGAGCAGCTTGCAGAGCATGCTGTTTTGATTCTGCTGCTCTTCTTTGAGTTAATCTATCACTTTTTGCAGCTTGGTGATAGATGCTTCTAAGCGGGCCCAATAGTCAAATTGAGGAATTTCTGGGAGGAGCTCATGTGCCCTCCTCTTGATGGAGTTGTCTTGAACTTGAGGTCCATCCATTACTTTTTTGGTAATTGGGCGTTCAACTGGGATGTACTCATCCACACCTATCTGTACCCCCACATCTTTACATAACAGACTAATCAAGCTTGGGTAAGCCAATTTGGCCTCAGTGGATTCCTTGTTTGCAAATATGTAAATTTCACAAGGAATCAGCTGATGAACCTCCACTTCTTTTTCCAGCATAATACAGTGAATCATCACTGCTCTTTTGACAGTAACTTCAGAGCAGTTACTGGTGGAAAGTATAGAATGCCCAATGAAATCCAGCCAGCCCCTAGCAACTGGTTTGAGATTTCCTCTCTTCAGTTGGTTTGGGACACCTTTTGAATTGGTTATCCACTTGGTTCCAGGGAGGCATATGTCCTCTAGAACTTGATCTAACTTTTTATCTTTAGCCATTCTCCTATTAAAGGATTCTGGATCATCTTGTAGTTGAGAAAGTTTGA
Source organism: Arachis duranensis (assembly GCF_000817695.3). Taxonomy (NCBI): domain Eukaryota; kingdom Viridiplantae; phylum Streptophyta; class Magnoliopsida; order Fabales; family Fabaceae; genus Arachis; species Arachis duranensis. Next base: position 22,164,227 of record NC_029781.3, read on the forward strand.
GGACTTCTCTCACTTTATCAAGGTGGAAGAAAATAACCTTCCCTCTGACCATAGTCCGAAAAGTGTGGAAGGCAGTTCCCTCCATTCTTTGCTTATCTGTCATCTACAGATTTGCATAGAATTCATGGATCATGTTTCTTCCAACATGTATCTCAAGATTAGCCAGGATTTCCCAGCCCCTATTTCGAATTTGCTCTTGGATCTCCAGGTATTCGTCTTCTTTCAGATTGAACTTAACTTCCAGGATCATTGATCTTCTGCACATAATTTTGAAGTAATGGTCAGCATGTTCTTTAGTGCAGAACCTCTCATGTATCCAAGGTAGTTTTAGATTGTCTTCTTTCTTGCCTCTTGAAGTGGTTTGTTTTCCTTTAAAGGCCATGATCTCAGTCTGTTTTAGCTCAGTGATCGCGGAAAATCACACCAAACTTAGAGGTTTGCTTGTCCTCAAGCAAAATAAAAGAAAGAAAAGGAATAGAGGGAGAGAAGGATTCGAATGGTGGGTCAAGGGGGTGGCCAAATGTATATTTAAAAGGGAGGGGGAGTGGGTTTTCAAATTTTTAGAAAAAGATAAGATAGAAAGATATGATTGAGAAAAGATAAACATGATATGAACAAGATAAGATTTTAAAATTTTAAAAGAGATGAAAAAGATATGAGGAAGTTAAATTAGAATTTTTGTTAATGCATCTAAGAAAAGATAATATGGATGAATGAAAAAGATTTGGAAAGAAATTAGAAAGATAAATGAGTTTAAAAAAAAGATTTGAAAAAGAATTGAAAAAAAAGAATTAAAAAGAATTTATAAGATTATTAATTTTTTTTTGAAATGGAGATTGAGAGATGAAGATTTGTAACATTTTTATACAGAAAATTATGAATTAAAACAAGAAAATTCGAAAAAGATTTAATTGGAAACAAAATTCCCTCCCCCTTGCTGTTTTGGCATTAAACGCCCATCTGGTGGCCATTTTGGGCGTTTAACGCCCAGCCAGGTACCCTGGCTGGCGTTAAACACCAAAAATTCTTTATTACTGGGCATTTTTCTGAACGCTTAGAATGCAAAATGCTGCCCATTCTGGCGTTTAACGCCCAGAATGATACATTTACTGGCATTTTAGTGCCAGTGAGCTCTTTTTCTCTGTGATTTCTCTGCTTTATGTTCTGAACCTTTATTTTTTTGAATTATTCACTGAAATGTATTAGCACACATGAATAACAAAATCAAATAAACTCAAAAATATCTCATTTTTGCTAATGGCTGGGTTGCCTCCCAGCAAGCGCTTCTTTACTGTCTTTAGCTGGACTTTACTGAGCTTTAATCTAGTCTCAGTCTTGAGCACTCTTGCTCAACATTGTCTTCAAGATAATGTTTGACTATCTGTCTATTAACAATGAACTTTTTGTCAGAGTTAATATCCCGAAGCTCTACATATCCATATGGTGACACACTCGTAATCACATATGGTCCCTTCCACCAGGATTTCATTTTCCCAGGGAACAATCTGAGCCTAGAGTTAAACAGCAGAACCTTCTGTCCTGGCTCAAAGACTCTAGATGACATTTTGCTGTCATGCCACCTTTTTGCTTTCTCCTTGTAAATTTTAGCATTTTCGAAAGCATTAAGTCTAAACTCCTCTAGCTCATTCAACTGGAGTAATCTTTTCTCTCCAGCTACCTTAGCATCAAGGTTTAGGAATCTGGTTGCCCAGTAGGCCTTGTGTTCCAGTTCCACTGGTAGATGACAGGCTTTTCCATATACAAGCTAGTATGGAGAGGTCCCTATAGGAGTCTTGAATGCGGTTCTGTACGCCCACAGAGCATCATCCAGACTTCTTGCCCAATCCCTTCTACGGGTACTTACAGTCCATTCCAGGATTCATTTTAGTTCTCTATTTAAGACTTCAGCTTGCCCATTTATCTGTGGATGATATGGAATTGCCACTTTGTGGTTAATTCCATATCGGATCAGAGTAGAGTCAAGCTGTTTATTGTAGAAATGAGTGCCTCTATCACTGATCAGTACCCTAGGGACACCGAACCTGCTGAAGATATGCTTCTAAAGGAACTTTATCACTATCTTATTATCATTAGTGGGTGTTGCAATTGCCTCTACCCATTTAAATACATAGTCCACTGCCACTAGAATATAAGTGTTTGAATATGATGGTGGAAAAGGCCCCATGAAGTCAATACACTATACATCAAATAACTCAATCTCTAAGATCCCTTGCTGAGGCATGGCATAACCATGAGGTAGATTACCAGCCCTCTGGCAACTGTCACTGTTACGTACAAACTCTCGAGAGTCTTTATAGAGAGTAGGCCAGTAGAAGCCACATTGGAGAACCCTTGTGGTTGTTCGCTCACCTCCGAAATGTCCTCCATATTGTGATCCATGGCAATGCCATAGGATCTTCTGTGCCTCTTCTCTAGGCACACATCTACGGATTATTCCGTCTGCACATCTCTTAAAGAGATATGGTTCATCCCACAAGTAGTACCTTGCATCCGAAACCAATTTTTTGTTTGCTGCCTACTGTACTCTTTGGGTATGAATCTCACAACTTTAGAGTTTGCAATATCTGCAAACCACGATACTTCCTAAATGACAAAGAGTTGCTCATCCAGAAAGGTTTCAGAGATTTTAGTAGGAGGGAGGGACGCTCCTACTACTGGTTCTATCCAGGACATGTGATCAACTACTTGGTTCTCTGTCCCTTTTCTGTCTCTTATTTCTATATCAAACTCTTGCAGAAGCAACACCCATCTTATGAGTCTGGGTTTTGAATCCTGCTTTGTGAGGAGATATTTTAGAGCAGCATGGTCAGTGTACACAATCACTTTTGATCCTACTAAATAAGATCTAAACTTGTCAATGGCATAAACCACTGCTAGCAACTCATTTTCTGTGGTTGTGTAATTCTTCTGCGCGTCATTTAAAACACAGCTAGCAAAATAAATGACATGCAGAAGCTTGTCATGTCTCTGTCTTAATACTGCACCAATGGCATGGTCACTGGCATCACACATTAGTTCGAATGGTAATGTCCAGTCTGGTGCAGAAATGACTGGTGCTATGACTAGCTTAGCTTTCAGAGTCTCAAAAGCCTACAGACACTCTATGTCAAAGACAAATAGTGTATCAGCAGCTAGCAGATTGCTCAGAGATTTTACAATTTTTGAAAAATCCTTTATAAACCTCCTATAGAATCCTGCATGCCCCAAAAAGCTTCTGATTGCCTTAACATTGGCAGGTGATGGTAATTTTTCAATTACCTCTACCTTACCTTGATCCACCTCTATTCCCTTGTTCGAAATTCTGTGCCCGAGGACAATTCCTTCAGTTACCATAAAGTGACATTTCTCCTAGTTTAAAACCAGGTTAGTCTCTTGGCACCGTTTCAGAACAAGTGCTAGATGGTCAAGACAGGAGCTGAATGAGTCTCCAAATACTGAGAAGTCATCCATGAAGACTTCTAGAACTTTCTCTACCATATCAGAGAAGATAGAGAGCATGCACCTCTGAAAGGTTGCAGGTGCATTGCACAGACCAAATGGTATTCTTCTGTAAGCAAATACTCCATATGGACATGTGAATGCTATTTTCTCTTGGTCCTAAGGATCTACTATGATTTGGTTATAACCTGAATAGCCATCCAAAAAGCAGTAGTATTTATGACCTGCTAGTCTCTCTAGCATCTGGTCTATGAATGGCAAAGGAAAATGATCCTTTCTGGTGGCTGTATTGAGCCTTCTGTAGTCAATACATATTCGCCACCCTGTAACTGTTCTTGTAGGAACCAATTCATTCTTTTCATTATAAACCACTGTCATGCCTCCTTTTTTGGGGATAACTTGGACAGGGCTTACCCAGGGACTATCAGAAATAGGATAAATAATCCCAACCTCTAGTAACTTAGTGACATCTTTCTGTACCACCTCCTTCATGGCTGGATTCAGCCGCCTTTGTGGTTGAACCACTGGCTTAACATCATCCTCCAATAGGATCTTGTGCATGCATCTGGCTGGGTTAATGCCCTTAAGATCACTTATGGACTACCCAAGAGCTGTCTTGTGCGTCCTTAGCACTTGAATTAGTGCTTTCTCTTCCTGTGGCTCTAAATCAGAGCTTATGATTACCGAAAAAGTGTCATCTTCTCCCATAAATACATATTTCAGGGATGGTAGTAGTGGTTTGAGCTCGGGTTTAGGAGGCTTTTCCTCTTCCTGAGGAGTTCTTAGAGATTCTTCTATTTTCTCTAGTTCCTCCAAATTAGGCTAAACATCTTTAAACATGTCCTCTAGCTCTGATTCAAGACTCTCAATCATATCGACTTCTTCCACAAGGGAGTCAATAATATCAACGCTCATGCAGTCTTTAGATCTGTCTGGATGCTGCATAGCTTTGACAGCATTTAACTTAAACTCGTCCTCATTGACTCTCAGGGTCATTGATAAACCACTATTTCATGGTTCATCTTGTGCTCAATTGAGTGGTTTTTTTATCAACTCTTTACCCATTTATTCATACTAATCGCATGTTTTGCGGCCCAGAAAACACAGATTAGAGGCTATAAAGTGGGGGAATCCATTCATTCATAATCAAGCTTTCATAATTCACAATTTTTAGTTTAGATGTAGTTTTTAGTGAGAGAGGCTCTCTCCTCTCTCTTAGGTTTTAGGATTAGGATTCCTCTTAAAGGAATTAGGATTCAACTCTTCATCAGGTTCAATATTTCCTTTATTTTATATTTATCTCTTATTTTCAGATATTTTAATGCTTTTATTGGTATTTGATTTATGTTGCCCAATTGGCTTATGAACTTTCCATGTTAGGATTATACATTATTGAGATGTTTTCAGATTTATGATTTTAATTCAGCTTTTTACATTCTTGGCTTTGGTTAAGAAATCAGTAACTCTTGAGTTATCAAACTCAACATGATCGATAACCGCTATCTTTGCCAATTAGCTTGAACTTCTATGATCCCAATCTTTTTCTAGGAATTAACTAGGATTTGAAAATCAATCTAATTATCCACTTGACCTTCCTCTGCACCAGCAGAGGTTAACTAAGTGAAATTAAGATTCAATTTTCATCATCGTTGATAAGGATAACTGGGATAGGACTTCCAATTTCTCATACCTTGTCAAGAGTTTATTTTACAGTCATTTATTTATTTTATTCGTCATTTATCATAATTGCCCCTCATTCTTAAAACCCCCAATTTACAAACTCATAACCAATAATAAGAACATACCCCCTTGCAATTCCTTGAGAAGACGACCCGAGGTTTAAATACTTCGGTTATCAATTTATTTAGGGGTTTGTTACTTGTGACAACCAAAACGTTTGTAAGAAAGGGAGATGATGTGGATTGTAAAAAAAATTATTCTCCTCTTTTTTTTGTGTTGATTTTCGAAAAATGAAGAGAGAGAGAGAGGGTGGTTAGGATGTTTTGAAAAAGATGTGTCTTAAAATTAAAGATACTTGTAAGAAAATAAATAAAAGAAAAGTTTTTGAAAAAGATATGATTTTAAAATTTTAAAGATCGAAACTTTCTTAACAAGAAAACACTAAACTTAAAATTTTTCAATCAAAATAAACTAAGACAAGTAGTTTGAAAATTATATATAAAAAAAGAAAAAAATTTGAAAAATTTTATAAAAGATTTTCGAAAAATATAAAAAGAAAATTGAAAAAGAATTTATTTTGAAAAAGATTTAAAAAGATAAATTTTTAAAATTGAAATTTTAACTTGACTAACAAGAAACTACCAAATTTTAAAATTTTTTTACTAAGTCAACCTAAGGAATTCGAAAATGATGAGTAAATAAAGGAAGAGATATTTTTGAATTTAATGAGGAAAGAGAAAAACACTAAAAAGACACCAAACTTAAAATTTTTAGATTAAAACAAAGAAAACAAACAAGAAAACTTTGAATGTCAAGATGAACACCAAGAACAAATTTTGAAAATTTTTAAGGAAATAAGGACACAAAAAACACCGAACTTAAAAATTTTTATACTTTGGACACTAATAATTCGAAAATGCACAAGAAAAACAAGGAAAGACACCACACAAGAAAAACTAAAGATCAAACAAGGAAAATAAGCAAGAACAACTTGAAGATCAAGAGAGAACACAATGCATATATTTTCGAAAATTTAAGAAAAATTAAAACATGCAATTGACACCAAACTTAAAATTTGACACAAGACTCAAACAAGAAACACAAAAAAATTTTGTTTTTATGATTTTATTAAATTTTTTTGTATTTTTTGAAAATAAAAATAAAAAAGCTTAAATATAAAATAAAATTACCCAATCTAAGCAACAAGATGAACCGTCAGTTGTCCAAACTCGAACAATCCCCGGCAACGGCACCAAAAATTTGGTGCACGGAATTGTGAATCACACTTTTCACAACTCCGGTACAACTACCAGAAAGTGCATTGGGTCGTCCAAGTAATACCTTACGTGAGTAAGGGTCGATCCCATAGAGATTACCGGCTTGAAGCAAGTTATCGTTATCCTGTAACTCTAGTCAGGAAATTAATAATAAAAATGGTTTGTTTGTAGAAAGTAAAAGAGCATGAAATGAATGATACTTGTGGTTTAGTAATGAAGAACATGTTGAGGTTCCGAAGATGCTCTGTCGTCTGAACTTCTGCTTTCTTACTGTCTTCTTCTCCAAACACGCATGGCTCCTTCTATGGCAAGCTATATGTTGGTAGATCACCGTTGTCAATGGCTACCATCCGTCCTCTCAGTGAAAATGGTCTAGGTACGGTTTCCGCACGACTAATCATCTGTCGGTTCTCACTTATATCGGAATAGGATCTCTCTATCCTTTTGCACACTGTCACTGTGCCCAACATTCGTGAGTTTGAAGCTCGTCACAGTCATCCCATCCCAGATCCTACTCGGAATACCACAGACAAGGTTTAGACTTTCCGGATCTCAGAAATGCTACCAATTGGTTCTAGCCTCTACCACGAAGGTTCTGATCTCATGAGTTTAAATGCTCTGTTGTCAGGAGATGCAAGTCAAACTCGTAGATTAGAATCCCAAGAGATACGCACTCAAGCTATTGTCCAATGACTATGTTGAGCTCAGATAGAATGGAAGTGGTTGTCAGGCACACGTTCATAAATTTGAGAATGATAATGAGTGTCACGGATCATTACATTCTTAGTATTGAAGTACGAGTGAGTATCTTAGAACAGAAACAAGCGTGATTGAATAGAAAACAGTAGTAATTGCATTAATCCATTGAAACATAGCAGAGCTCCTTACCTCCACCTATGGAGTTTAGAGACTCATACCATAGAAGATATAATAAGAGATGTAAAATGTCATGAGTTCAAATGAATCTTTAAAGGTAGTTTTTATACTAAACTAGTAACCTAGGTTTACAGAAAATGAGTAACTATTGCAGATAGTGCAGAAATTCACTTCCGGAGTCCACTTGGTGAGTGTTTGGGCTGAGATTTGAAGCTTTCCCATGTATAGGCCATTCTTGGAGTTAAACGCCAGCTTGGATGCCAGTTTGGGCGTTTAACTCCAGTTTTGGTGCCAGTTTTGGCGTTTTATGCTAGAAATGGGTCTCTGGCTGGCGTTTAACACCAGTTTGGGCCATCATATCTCGGGCAAAGTATGAATTATTATACATTACTGGAAAGCCCAAGATGTCTACTTTTCAACGCAATTGAGAGCACGCCAATTGGGCTTCTCTATCTTCAGAAAATCCACTTCGAGTGTAGGAGGGTCAGAATCCAACAGCATCTGCACTCCTTTCTCAGCCTCTGAATAAGATTTTTGCTCAGGTCCCTCAATTTCAGCCAGAAAATACCTGAAATTACAGAAAAACATACAAACTCGTAGTAAACTCCAGAAATGTGATTTTCACATAAAAATTAATAAAAATATAATAAAAAGTGAATGAAACATGCTAAAAACTATATGAAAACACTACCAAAAAGCGTATAAAATATCCACTCATCAGCAACCAAATTGAACAGTAAAGGTTAAATTTGTTCTTGAGGTTGTATTTAAAGCAAAAGAGAAACTAAAAAGGGTTTCTTGAGTTGTTATACCAAAATTTGAAGAATCACAAAGTATATGGCTGCAATTTTATCTCAGACTAAGAAAAAATTAAATATAAAAAGACAATTTTAACTTGTTTAAATAATTTTTGGAATGTATTAACTATTTTAAAATCTTTATTATGTAGTTTTGAGCTGTTTTGCTTTTTTGAGTGTACTTTTGTCATTTTTTCTGACTAAATTGAATCAGATTAAATTGAACTTACAATTTAAGGAATAAATTGAATACTTTGTACATTCTGCCTTTGATGCAATGATCTTTGCACACTTTCTGTGAAACCATCTTTTACATTATATTGCAACAAATCCAAAATTTGTCATAGGAGAAATTACCACAGTTCTGACAAAGGACAAAAATATAACTATTTATGTGTCTCTTATTATCTTAAATTTTTGGAAAAAAGTAATTTCATGATATGGTATTAGAATTTTTATGATAAAAAAGTCTAGAATTTGATCCTTGTTGAATCCCAAAAAAAAAGAATTTTTCATAAGATAAATTAAAAAAGGAAATCAAAGGCTATGCAAAATTGAAACAAATCTAAAAGAAGGTCTTATTTAAGGAAATGTGTTATAAATATAACCATTTTTATACTTCTTTCTATAAACTTAAACTTTTGAGAAGAAATAACTTTGTGACAACTTCCATCAAATAGCTTGGAATTGCTTCAAAATTTTCCTTCGTTTGATCTTTCCAAAATGAAGAGTAACACAAAAAAATTTGTTTGTAGAAAAAGATAAAAAAAATCCCCTTATATTGTCCTAAAGTGTTTTCCAACTTACTACCACTATGTGTAGTGGGCTAGCAGGCTAGTGTTTGTTTTATAGGCTTTCTATCCATTACAACTTCAAAGATAGTTGGCAGTTTGTTCATCAGGCTTAATAGATTCTTTCTATTAGCAGATATTGTTCATTAAAATTCAGATTCATGCTGATGAGACAGATTAAATTTAGACTTTTCAAGTCATCAATAGCTATTTTTTCAAGAACACACAACAGCGTAAAATTAAGTTCTTTTTGAAGTTTTGGCTTTACTACTATTGTTCAGGTGCTATTTCTCTTTGTATGTGTCTCTAATGGCAAATATAGTAGCTAACCGGCAAAAATAAACACTATATCAATGTACTTTTTATGGTTAATAACCTTTTTAGTGAGATATCTACTTTACATAATAGTAATTTACTAATTTGTTTTTGTTTCTGTTATGCAGATTTTTAACAAATCTGAGTTGGTTCGATATCTATGATTTGAGAGCGAAACCTACTCTTCTTTTGCGAGTACTAGTTTTGTATATGCACCAAAGACTTCACTTTGAACTGGACAAAAGAAAAGAAGTAACAAATAACGAATTGAAAGAAAGAAATTTAAATTCAGAAAGGAAGAAATTAAGTAAAAGTAAATGCTTCAATTTAAAGAAAGTGATAAATACCTTCAACAAAGTCAAAGGACTTCGAAATTAAAATGACAATTCAGAACTTTAAAAAAGAAAGAAAACTACTTTGCAAAGGAAAGGTAAACTTCATGAAAAGAAATTACAAGAAACTTAAAAGAAATTTAAAGACATGGAAGGAGTCCTAAAGAAAATAAACTCTTTGCAGACTCAGAAAGTCACTGGGATGTGAGAGTGCGAGAGTTTTTTTCTGAAGATGAATTCCAACCCCTTGCCACATTCGAGCCTCGTTAATTTGTAGACTAATACGACCAATCCTGTCTTGCCAAGTGTTGCTTCTGAAGAGTTCGAAAAATTACTGTTTCCGCCAAATGCGAAACCAAGTAATTGTCCTTAAGCACCACATAATCAATCTTGACATATTGTCTATAAACTTCATTCTTCAATAGGCTATGTCAAATCAAAAGCCCTTTCTATCAATATCTATTTTTTCGAGTTAACACTCTTGAAACTTTAACCACCAACTCTTCGATTAATGAACTCTTTGACTAATAAATTCTTTGATTAACAGTTTCTAATTGTTTTCATTGTCTAAAAAGACAAACATAATAACAATTGATGCACGTGGGGAAAAGCTTTCTGATGTGTGAGCATCTTTCCCTTATTTTCTATTTATTTTAGATACAAATTTATTGAGTTTTAATCTTATTTTAGTATTTCAAACCTCTTTGAATTCTACTTTGAGTTATTTTTGTGTTTTAATTATTTCAGGTAAAGTTCGGATCAGTTTGGCAGAGTTTTGTGCAAGAAAGAGAAGAATTGAAGCTGCCCACTAGGGCACTAAACACCCAGCTGGCGTTTAGCACCAGCAACTCAGTAGTGAAAGAGGAGTCTCTTGATGCGTGAGCATCTTCTCTATCTTTTCCTAGTGAATTTGCATTCAAATTGTTGAGTTTAATCAAGATTTAATTACCTTTAGCCACTATAAATGCTACTTTGAGTTGTTTGTAATTTCTGTTTATTTCAGGGAGCATTTGGATGGATTTGACGGAGTTTTGTAGCAGAAAAGGAAGAAAGCAAATGATACTGTCAACCCCGACCTCCTTGCACTAAAACAAGAATAACTTGAGCTATAGAGGTCCAATTGATGTGATTTTAGCGGCATTAGAAAGCTAACTTTCAGAGCTTTCTAACAATATGTAATAGTATACCCTTCTCTTTTATTTCATACGTACAATCCCATGTTGAACTTGAGGAACTCCAAGTTCAGTGTGGTATCAAAAGCACAAAGGAGGAATCACGCATCACTCCACGCTGAACTTGGATAAATCCAAGCAATCCAAGTTCAGCTTGGACTCAAAGGGAAACAAGCAAAACGTTGTTGCTTCCTCCACGCTGAACTTGGAAATTTCCAAGTTTAGCGTGGATCCGAATGCCCCAAGTGGTCCCCAAGCACACAAAAAGCTGCACATGAAACTAAATTAATTTTGATTGAATTTGTATTTTATTTTAAAATAGGAAAATATATTATTTTAGTTTAGGAAATATATTTTACATTAATTAGGATTAGATATAAAAGGAAAAAGAATCAGCCCTTCGGGCTCCCCTCTTCTCTTCTCACTACCTCCATCCGCAATTTACAATTTACCAGAATTCTTATTTTCTCTCTGAACCATGAGCAACTAAACTTCCACTGTTAAGGTTAGGAGCTTTGTCTATTGTATAGATTGATACTATTATTTTTCTATTTTAATTCATGTACTGATTTATAATTCAAGAATTGCTTTCGTTCTTTATTTTATGAATTTGGGTGGAACGGAAGTATGACCGTTTTTCTAATTGAGTTATTGTATAACTTGGAAAAGCTCTTTACTTGAACAACAGCTTGAAAACATATTCTCCTAAATTTCTAATTATCTGGACTTAACGGGATACGTGACATATAATCCTCTTATATTTGGGTAATTAAGATTTCTGTGGCATATAAACTAGAATTGAACTTCACCCTCTAATTGGAATTAAGTGACCAAGAAATTGGCGGTTGATGAATTTTAGAGGAGACTAAAAAGGTCTAAGGAATTAGGGTCACATATAGTTTGCCATGAATTAAATCTTGCATGATTAAAATAGTTAGTAAGAAAATTCAATCCGAAAAATAGATAACTCTAGACCCTTAACTGTTTCTCCCATATTATTTACATCAATTTATTGCTTGCTTTTTGATTCTCTGATATTACTGTTTATGCTTTTGAACTCTCAAAACACTATTTTCTATTTGTCTAACTAAGCAAATCACTTAACCATTGGTGCTTAATCCATCAATCCTCGTGGGATCGACCCTCATCCACTTGAGGTACTACTTGGTACGACCCGGTGCACTTGCCGGTTAGTTTGTGGTTGTAAAATTCCACACCATCTCTGCCCTCAAGGGCGCTAAACACTATAAATCGCATTTAGCGCCAGTAGTTTGAACCATATCCTCATCAATGAAGCATCTTTAGTTGGATTTAGCTTTTGATTACTTATTTTATCTTATTTTAGTTATTTTTAATTACAAACAAAATCTTTTAGGTTTAGAATTTATTATTTTATTTTAGTTTCAAATCAAATTAGGTTAGATATAAAAGAGAAAAGATTCACCTTTCGGGGGATCATCTCACTTCTGTATTTTTCACATTTTTTGAACTCTAGTTTTCTCTCTGAAGCATGAGCAACTAAACTGCCTTGGTTAAGGTTAGTAGCTCTGTTTATTTTTATGGATTAAGACTATTATTGTTCTATTTTAATTAATGTATTGATTCAGTTTCATGGATTACTTTCGTTCTTAAATTTTATGAATCTGGGTAGATCGGAAGAATAACCCTTATTCTATATACGTTCTTGTGATTCTTGGAAGAGTTGTCTCACTTGAGCAACAACTTGAAAGTAAATTCCTCCTAAATTACTAATTACTTGGACTTAACGGGATATGTGATATATAATCCTTTTATATCTGGATAATTAGAGTTTTTGTGGCTATGAACTTGAATTGAACTTAACCCTCTAATCAAAATTAAGTGACCAAGATATTGGTGGTTAACTAGGTTAGAGGAGACTAAATCACTAAGACATTAGGATTTAATCACTGACAGTTTGCCAAGAAACGAATCTTGCATGATTAAACTAGTTGGTAAGAAAACTTAATCCGAAACAATAAACATCTTCGATACTTTAACTACTTTCTCTCATATATTCTACTTCAAATCCATTGTTTGCTTTCTTATTCTCTAAAGTACTGTTTAATGCTTTTTGAACCCCAGAACATCACTCTCTGCTTGTCTGACTAAGGAATTATTTGACTATTGTTGCTCGGTCCATCAATCCTTGTAGGATTGACCCTCACTCACCTAAGGTATTACTTGATACGATCCGGTGCACTAGCCGGTTAATTTGTGATTATCAAATACCGCACCACTTTCCAAGTGAAAATAAATTTTGGTGTTTTGGTATACGACAAGGGAAAGCTGCCACATCATAGGGTGAGAGCATATGCCATGGAATCTATCATTGAAGGATCACCAACAGAAATCGAATTGAAGAACCTTTTGTCTGACAAAGTTTATCGAGCCAATTTCATTTGGCAAAGAAGAAAAAGTTGAGAAAGAACGAAAAATTAGAAGTTTCCACATTCTTTTTATTTGTTGAGCAGCATTAGCAAAATCTGAGTAAATGAACTTTGGAGACACCCGATGCACTTAAATTCTACCAACTCTAAACTTAGAATAGCTTTGTTGTCTCCCATGAGTAAAATATGTTATACTGATTTTATGTTTTGCAAACAAAAGAGAATAAAACAAAATATAAATTATGGTTCAAAATCTAATATCTTAGAGTGAAATGTACTTTTCTTATGGGTATCGGTGTTACATGCATCAAAGTTCTTTCTTTGTCAATGAAAAAAAATTGCTAAATGTGCTGAATCATAAACTATACAAATGATAATAAAACAAATGATTATAAATAAAAACAGAAGTACAAATGATGACTTGAACTTAAATTGGGGAACTGCATATTTTTCTAAGAATAACTTTATTGAAAATAATTTGGACACAAAAAAACTGCAATAGTACATAGTTAATATACAAAATTTATTGTTAAAATTATTTGTCAGTGCAACATAAATTACTTAGATTTTATTAAAAGGAAATACGAAGAAAACAAGCCACATACAAAATAATAAAAGAGTAAAAGTATAAATATAGACGGTAAAAAAAGTCATTGTTATGAATATAGAGTAATTTAATTGGGTTAATGGTTAAATTGGTTCCCAAAAAATTTGTCGATTGTCAATTTCGTTCTAGAATGACTTTTTTAATCAAATTAGTCTCTCTAAGATTTAAAATTAGTCATGTTTGTCCTTCGGTCAATAGGTTAATAGTTTTTGCCAATGTTCTGAAAACCGGACCGGACCGGTCGGTCCGACCGGTCTAACTGTGAACCGACAACAATAACGGTTCGGTTAGTATCTTAAAACTGTTAATTTGTAAACCGTCAATGAACCGTTGAACCGGTCGGGAACCAGCCGGTCAGACCGAATCGGGACCCGGCCGGTTTTCACTTTTCAACAAAAAAAAATAAATAAAACACCCTCCTGACCCACTCCCTCTCTGTCTCTCTCACTCACCGCATCTGCTTCCTTCTCTCAACAAAACCTAGCCTCCAAAGCCACTTTCTTCTTCAAGCTGTGTCATTGCCACCGCGCTACCGCCGCCGTCCGCACTGCACCCATGGTCGTCGAAACGCATCTGCTCGCCTCGCTTTCCCGTCAGCTTTGAGCTTCCGCGTCTGTTCTGAGCTTCCGTCGCCTCTGTATCGCTGTGCTTCCGCCACGGTGCTCCCTCTTCGCCGCTTGGTCGAGCTTGCCTCAAGCCCTTGTTTTTGCTCCAGCCTGCTGTTATCAACAGTTTCACCACGCTTCGGCCTCTGTTTTGGCTGAGCTTATGCCAGTGCTCAGCCATGATCTGAGCTCCCTCTCCCTCATCTGAAATGCTGAATCTGTGTTGTTCATGGTTTTTTTTAAGTAATTTCTTGCTTATCTGTTTTGAGTTTTCTTAGGTTTCCTGAATCAATTTAATTTAGTTTGTTCGTTCATGATCAATTATTTAATTGCAGACTTGTTTTTATTACTGATGATGAGTAATGAGTATTATTGAACATTATTGAGTTGTTCCTGTTATGAGTAATAATTTTCTTAGATTTTTCTGTTATGAGCAATTTATATTATTTTATTTTACAGTAATTATGGAACTGTTTTTGTTGTTCAGATGTATTTTTTATTTAATTGTTTAGTGTTGTGTTTATTGTTGTTGCTAATTGTTGCTGTTTGTTCATGGTTTTTGATTGGTGATATTTGTTCACTGCTGTATTTATTCTTATTGTTCTTGATTGTTGCTATTTTTTCTTGTGCTATTTGTTTTCTGAGTTCCTGTTTTTCATGTTTTTGCTATTTTTCATGTTATTTTTTAAGGACTATTTGATTTCTGGCTCCTATATGTTTAGTATCTCTGAAGATGTTGATTGCTAGCATCCTGAAATCTTGAAGCAAGAAGTAATATTTCCAGAACCTGATAGTTATGAGCCAACCATAGAAGGAGCTTTACCAACAAATAATATCTGTTCAATTTTTATTAATGGAACCTGCAAACTTGAGTCTATGGATATCTGTTCAATTTTACATGAAGTATCTGTCTCTGGTTGCACATTTACTTTGTGCTTGGGTCTTGTTCAAACAATTGGTAGCTCAGATGCTAATGGTCACTCTCTTTTTTCTTTCAAAAATCACTCATCTATCACAACTTCTTCTTATCAGTTCAATTGTTTCCTCATTTAATTTCATGTAATCATATATTCATGTTCTTTTTCTCTTCCATAATTAGTTGCTCTTTTTATTCATTGAAAAAATAATTTGCCTATTTAATTTAGTGTCATCACTGCCTTGCTAATGCTAATGCTAATGCTTGGTTACTGAATGCTCTGTTTTGAACTTTTGATATGTTGTATAATGTACTGATTTTGTTGTTTTTAGTGTCAACACCTCCTTGTAATGCTCTGTTTAATTTAGTGTCATCACTTCCTTGCTAATGCTAATGCTTGGTTACTGAATGCTCTGTTTTGAACTTTTGATATGTAGTATAATTTACTGATTTTGCTGTTTTTAGTGTTTAGTTTAGTGTCATCACTGCCTTGCTGAATGATGTTGCTAATGTACTGGTGTTGCTGTTTTAGTGTTTTGATAATAGACTGGTGTTGCTGTTTTAGTGTTTTATAATGTGTTGCTGTTTCATTGTTGTTGTTCGATAATATACTGGTGTTGCTGTTTTAGGGTTGCGAATGTACTTTTGATCTTTTTAAGATTTATATTAGACTATAATTATATTTTAGGGTGTTTAATTATAATTTATTTATTATTTTATTCTAAAACGGTTTTTCCGATTGGACTATCGGTTAGTATTCTAAAACGGTTTTTCCGATTGAACTACGGTTGGACCAGTTAGACCAGTAAACTAGTGAACCAGTAATCAGAGCGGTTTGATGACCGGTCCGGTTCTCAGAACCTTAGTTTTCGCTAAGATTGGCCACACGGAATGTTAAATGACAAATTACTACTGCTAAAATGACGTTGTGTTGGTTCACAAGATTGGATTGACACAAAATGACCCCATTTTGTATTTATTTCATCTTTTTTTACCCCAAAGTCTCTCTCCTCCAAAAGCATGAAGACGAATCTCTGATCTGAAATGAAGAAGAAGATGGAAGTTTCATTGACGACGACAAGTGAAAAATTCGAGAGCACAATTCTTGCACGACAAGCCACCATCACACCGGTGTGAGGTGGCACCAGCCACCACACCGACGTCAGAGGTAATCATTGCTATGTTATATTTTTTAATTTTTTATTGCATTCTTTGAATTATGAGTTTAAAAATTGTATCTCCGTGTCTTTTAAAAAAGATTTTTGGATAGCTATATGAATTCTTCATCGAGCTCAGTATCTATTTGTGAATAACTCTCATGGGGTAAAATAAAATTTCAATTCTCAAGTTCTCACTTTTTCTCTCCCAGAAAATAATGTGGGTAATTGAGTTTCGTTCTTATGATTTTCTAAGTAATGGGATATCTAAACATCATCTGAGTTTAGAGTCATACCTTCACCTTCGATTGGGTTTAATCTTACTTTTAAGTTTTAAAACCTTTTATCTTCAATTTTTTTCCAATTTGTTTACGTGATTTGGGGATAACTCCTACAACAATATCAATTCCAATATAATTTAGTACATAACTTTGATACGAGAGCTTCGTGGACCAAACTGAGAACTGTCATATGTCAATTGGTCCAATTACAAGAGTAACAACTAAGAGAATAAAAGAAGATTTTGCAAACATGGCTAAATAATTTGTTTAGGAGATACATCAAGAATTGGGCAAGACAATGGTTAACGATTATAGAAAGCCAAACGTCTTACTATTTACAAGTTATATTGAAGACTCTCATTAGTCAAGTTGAATCAAATAGGCATCACTTTATTAGTATTTATTTTAAGACTTATTTTATGTTTATTTTATTTTATTTTATTTTGTTTGTTTTAGGCCGAATTATGATTTGACCCATTTTTATTTTAGTGAACTTATGAGTTAGGGTTTTAAACTTAAGAGGGATAAAAATTCTCTAAAACTTGGTAGCCTTTTTTTATGAATAAAAATTTTGTTGAGTTTCTTTGAGAAACTTAGGTGTGAACAGGAGATGTAGAGTGATTTTCTTAACTGTTGCATCAAAAAATTAAATTAAGGTAGAAGAGTCTCTTTTTTTATTTTCCATCTTACTCTAGATTATGTTCCATATCATTTGGTATTAAATTTTAGGTATTAGACTAATTCTTATTAGCCTATTTTATTTTTCTTGTGTTCTCATCATAATCTTGTGTATGTGGTTTGTGTTCTAATAAAAAAACTCATGATCGTATTCATTTTGTGTTTATAGTATGTCCTTGTTTTCGTGTTTCAATTCGGTTTTCAGTCTTGTCACTTACTTCTTATTGTAATACCACAAATATTTGGAATTTCAATTTAGACCATACCTTAGACTTTTAATTACGTATGTACAAATTGGTTTTGTCATTGTTTTAATTCTACTTTCCTTTATAGCCTTTACATTCTAATACAAAGTCAAAGTGCATTCACCTGCACCAAAAAAAAAAAAAAGAAAAACTAGTCCTTACAAAAAAAAATTGTTCCCCAAAAAAGAAAAAACGGTCCAAGAAAAAAAAAGATATTTATATTCATATAATTTTAATATTGTTCCTCCCTTTTTTTACTGTGTTTATGTTAGTTTGATCCTTATCTTTATTGTGTCGTACTTTGCTAATTTTTTTATTATTCCAATTAATCTTGTAACTTAATTAACTTCTTAGTGATCAAGTTCTTCTCTTTTTATTTGGTTTCTAAAGTACAACAATCATAGGAATTTCAAGAGTGGTAAAAAGCAAAGTCGTTTATTCAATAGAGGATAAAAGCCAATTTTGAGAATAAACACGAGTGTCCATCCTTAAATGAAACACGTGAAAGAGTGATTGCGAGGTCCTTTCTATAACAATTTTTACAAGTTTTTTGTTGTGGCAGCTCACTTAGAAGAAACTCTAATTGACATGAGAATGATGGAAAGAGTCATTTAACAACTAACTAATCACTTGATTGAATTGGAAGAATAGAGGCAAGAGGTGACACAGATATTGTCCAAGAATACTAAACAAGAAATTTTCCAGAATCGGCGTCAGAATCATATACCTTCTAATGATGACTCTGATGAGGATATAACACCTCGACACAGAAGTCAAGATTTAGCAATATCAATGGCATCAAGATGCAAATACCACCATTCAAAGGGAGAAACGATCATGAAGTTTATTTGGAGTGGGAACGTAAGGTGGAAAGAATTTTTGCTTGTCATAATTACTCTGAGGCATAGAAGGTTCGTTTGGCAGTAGTTGCGTTCTCTGACTATGCCTTGCTTTGGTGGGATGAAATAGTGAAGACAAGCCGTTGGAATGACGATCATTCTATAGAGACTTGGGATCTTATGAAGCGCCTCATAAAGAAGAGATTATGCCTTCATACTACTATAGAAAAGTGCATCCGAAGTTACATCGGCTGACTCAAGGCTCTAAGTCTGTTAAAGACTACCATAAGAAAATGGATGCTTATGATCATTGCCAACATAGAAGAGGGTACTGAGGTTACTATGGCATGATTTGTAGGTGGTTCGAATAGAGCAATTGCTAATGTGGTGGAGTTACATCATTATGTGGAGATAGAGGATTTAGTCAGTATGACAATGAAGGTGGATAGGCAACAACAAGGAAGAGAACCAAGTAGATTGTCTCATGCTAATTCAAAGTGGAAATCTCATAATGCTGACACAACAAAGACTAAGGGTGCTGAATCCAAGGAGTTGTTTGATGCTACAAAGAAAGATAATTCTAACTATTCTTCTACTGCTTCTTGGCACAGAGATATTAAATGTTTCAAGTGTCATGGTATGAGTCATTATGCTAGTGATTGCCCAAACATGAGAATGATGATTATTAGAGGAGATGATATTCTGTTTGATTCTGATCATGGTGATGATTCTGATTATAATAGTATGCCACCTTTGGAGGATCATTCTGATGGTGATGTGAAGTATGCAGTCCATAGTGAATCTCTTGTTGTTAGACGTGCTTTGAATTTGCATGTGAAAGAAGATAGCCTAGAGCAATGCCAAAGTCTTTTTCACACTAGATGCTTAGTGGGTGGAAAGTTGTGGTGTCTGATTATTGATGGTGAGAGTTGGACTAATGTGGCTAGTACACTTATGGTGGAAAAATTGAGTTTGACATGTGTTTGACATCCTAAACCATATATGTTGCAGTGGTTGAATGACAGTGGTGAGATCAAAATTGATAAGCAAGTGACAATTGCATTCTCTATTGAAAAATATGTTGATGAGGCATTGTGTGATGTGGTGCCAATGCAATCTTGTCATTTATTATTGGAAAGACCTTGGCAGTTCAACCGTCGAGCATTCCATGATGGTTACATGATGCATGCATATTCACTAAAATTGATTTGAAAAGCAAGTATCATCAAATTAGAATGAAATTCAGAGATGATTGAAAGACTATACTAAAACCAAACATCATGTTTTGTGAGAATTTTTGGGTAAATTTGTTTTTTATTTTGATGATTTTCTCATTTATAGCACTTGTTTGGAAGACCACTTATCAGATGTTTTAGCTGTTTTGGAAGTGTTTCAAAAAGAAAAATTGTATGCCAATCTTAAAAAATACACATTTTTTATTGATAAATTTGTATTTCTTGGTTTTATTGTGAGTATGAGTGGAATTGAGGTTGATGAGGAAAAGGTGAAGGCTATTCGTAAATGGCCAACGCCCAAGAATGCTTCTGAGGTAAGAAGTTTTCATAGTTTAGCTGGGTTTTACAGGAAATTTGTGAAAAAATTTTTTACCATTGCTACGCCTCTCACAGAGGTTATCAAAAAAGATATTGGGTTTAAATGGAAAAGGAACAAAAAATTGCATTTCATACCCTTAAAAGATTGTTTGTGATCTGCCCCTATTCTTATTTTACCTAGCTTTGATAAAACCTTTGAGATCGAATGTGATGCTTCTAGGATTGGTATAGGTGCTATTTTAATTCAGAAAAAGCGAGCCATTGCCTTCTTCGGTGAAAAGTTGAATTAAGCTCAGCGTAAATATTCAATTTAAGACAGAATTATATGCCTTGATTCGAGCTTTGGAGGTTTGGCAACACTACCTCTTACCTAAGAAGTTCGTGATTCACACGGATCATCAATCTTTGAAGCACCTAAAGGGACAAGGCAAGCTTGATAAAAGACATGCTAAATGAGTGGATTTCATTGAGACATTTCTATATATGATTGCCTTTAGACAAGGTAAAGAGAATGTAGTTGCTGATACTTTATCTAGGAGGTATGATTTGATTACTACACTTACTTGTAAGTTGTTAGGATTTGAGTTTTTAAAGGAGTTGTATGCCACTACTTTGACTTTTCTGTTATTTATGGCTCTTGTGAACATGGTGTATAACAAATTTTATAGATATGAAGGTTTTCTGTTTTGTGGTAATAGAATTTGTGTGCTTGCTTGTTCTATTAGGGACTTACTTATTCGGAAATCACATAATGGGAATTTAATGGGTCATTTTAGTATGCATAAGACATTGGATGTGTTATTTGAACATTTTTACTGGTCACACATGCTTAGGGATGTTGAAAAATTTTGTGCTAAGTGTATTGTATGTAAACAGTCTAAATATAAATTTTTACTACATGGTTTGTATACTCCGTTATCTGTTCCTATAGATCCATAGGTTGATATTTCTTTGGATTTTATTCTTGGTTTGTCTCGAACTAAGAAGGGTAGAGATAGCATTTTTGTTGTGGTAGACAGGTTTAGTAAAATGGCTTATTTCATTGCATGCCATAAAACTGATGATGCAACAAACATTGTTAATCTTTCTTTAGAGAGGTTGTGCGCTTGTATGCTATTCCTCAAACTATTGTTTCTGATCGTGACGTAAAAGTTTTTAGTCATTTTTGAAAAATGTTATAAGATAAATTGGGCACAAAATTATTATACTCTGCTACTTGTCATCCTCAGACTGATGGTCAAATTGAAGTAGTAAATAGAACATTAGAGACTTTATTACGTGCTGTTGTTGGTAAGAATCTGAAAATTTGGAAAGATTGTTTATCTTTTATTGGGTTTGCTTATAATAGAACAATTCATTCTTCTACAGGCTTCTCTCTTTTTGAACTTGTTTGTGGTTTTAACTCTTTAACTATTTTGGACTTATTACCATTTCTTTTGCATGATCTTGTTAGCTTGGATATAGAAGGTAAAGCAGAAAAGGTTAAAGCAATGCACTTAAAAGCACGTGAGTTGATTGAAAAGAAAAACAGGTTGACAGCTCAAAGGGTGAATAAAGATCAAAGACAACTTGTTTTTGAACTTGGTGACTAGGTATAGGTTTGAGAAAGAAGAGGTTTCCTATTCAAAGAAAATTCAAGTTAGACCCTAGGGGTAATGGCCTATTTCAGGTGCTCGAAAAGATCAATAACAATGCTTATAAGATTGGCCTTACAAGTGAGTATAATATGTCAGCTACTTTTACTGTTTCTGACTTATCTCCTTTTGATTTGGATGCAGATTTGAAAATGAATCTTTTTCAGGAGGGAGGGAATGATATGAGCTCTGTGGGACAAATCGAGAACTGTCATATGCTAATTGATCTCATTACAAGAGCAATAACTAAGAGAGAAAAAAAGAAGGTTTTGCAAACACAGCTAAATCATTTGTTCAAGAGATGCATAAAAAATTGGGCAAGACAATGGTTAATGATTACGGAAAGCCAAACGTCTTACTATTTACAAGTTGCATTGAAAACTCTCGTTAATCAAGTTGAATCAAATAGGCATTACTTTCTTAGTATTTATTTTAAGACTTATTTTATGTTTATTTTATTTTATTTTATTTATTTATTTTTTTTGTTTTAGCCCCAATAATGATTTGACCCATTTTTATTATAGTAAACTTATGAGCTAGAGTTTTAAACTTAAGAGGTATAAAAATCCTCTAAAATCTAGTAGCCATTTTTTCTTTTAATTTTTTACAAATAAAAATTTCTTTGAATTTATTTGAGAAACTTGGGTTTGAACAGGAGAAGATAGAGTGATTCCCTTAACTGTTGCATAAGAAAATCAAATTAAGGTAGAGAAGTCCCTTTTTTTTATTTTCCATCTTACTCTGGATTACATTCTGTAATCATAACTCCTCTTTTTTTCTACACATAACGCATATTTTATCTGCATAATTTCTCATGAATGATACCATTTTTGAACGAGCACATATTACATATGATTCTATTATTCCTCATAAGTTGTGGTTTGTTTGTGCTATTGTAGGATTCATAAAAATTGATTCTAGATTGTTGTTGTCCACTTGAGAATGAACATATCATCAAAAAGAGGTGTTAGTGGGGTTGAAGAATCTGTTAACAGAAACTGTTAACTTATTGACCAAAGGACAAACGTAACTAATTTTAAATCTTTCAAGAACTAATTTGATTAAAGAAATCATTTGGGAACGAAAATGATGATCGACCAATCTTTCGAGGACTAATTTGATAATTAACCCTAATTTAATTGGTATATATGGACAATATAATTTTTATCAACAAAGCTAAGTGTCCAAACTTTTTTAAACCAAGTACACAACCAAGTCAAAGCACGCTTCTTTAAATGTAGGTATATACGCGTTGTCGCTGCTGCTGCTTCTTATTCTTCTTCTTCCTCTTCTTACTCCTTCTCTTTCTCCTCCTTCATTATCATTATTGTTGTCATCATCATCATCATCAGCAGCAGCAGCAGCATCATCTTCTCCTTTTTCAACAACGTCATCATCATTGTTACCGTTGTCGTCTTCATCTCTAGTTCTTCTTCAACGTCGTCTTCTTCTTTTTCTTCAATGTCGTCATCTTCTTCTTTTCTTGTTTGATTTCTTCTCCTCCTTCTTTTTTCTTTTCATCCTCTTTCATCATCATCGTTGTCATCGTTGTCGTCATCTTCTTCATCTTTTTCTTCTCCTCCAATATATGTTCAACAAATTAGAGCACAGAAATTTTAATTCACAGCACTGAAAATTTTGATGCACAACATATAAATTTTTAAAAGACCACATGCCAGAAATATTGACACCTAACTAACAAAATACGCATAACACATGAATTTTCGTATACATCAGATAATTGGTGCATAACATATAAATTTTGGTGCACAACACAGAATTTTTTAAAGAACTACATGTCCAAAACATTAATACCCAATCAACAATATACATATAGCACATAAATTATAGTATATAATAGAAAATTTGTAGGCACATCATAGAAATTTTTTATGCACAGCACAAAAAATTTTGAAGGACCACATGTTTAGAATATTTACTCATCGAACCAAAAAAAATTTATGTCAATAAATTTTTGTGCTATCTAACAAAATTTGTATGCTGAAAAGTGCAAAAAAAGAGAAGCGGTAACACATCTGCACACTTTTTTTTTTATTGGACTTGTGTCAACTTGATTGGACTTGATTACAAAAAGCTTGTACGCGTAGTATCATTGTAAATATAGAGTAAAATATTATTTTAATCCTTAATGTTAGACTAAATTTTAATTTCGTCCTAACGTTTAAAACGTCTTATTTTTGTTCCAAACATTTTATTTCATCCTATTTTGATCCTCTTGTCAAAGTTAAATTTTTTTTTACCAAAAATATCTCATTTTCTTCTATTGTTATCCTTTTTTCCCCTTATTATTCTATTACTTCCGTTCTCAAATCATTACAACAATCACTATAATCACTACAATAATAATTTTTATTGCTAAATAGAAGAAAATCATAATGTTAACAAGTTTTTTGAAAAAAAATGGTAATTTTACCGAGAAGACTAAAATAACACGAAATAAAATGTTTGAGATAAAAATAAAATATTTCAAACATTAAAGACGAAATTATAATTTAATAACCTAAACATTAGGAACTAAAACAATACTTTACTTATTATATATCATCTTTTAATGTCTAATTATTGCAAATAAAAAATTTTAGTACATTATGTTATGAATATCAAAATAATTTCTTTTACGAAAAATAATTATTATATATAGGTAGTTAGAATCGCGAGCCAACTCGTGAAATCACACGAGTTTGCGATTTTACTCCCTCAATTCGTCTCGTTTATGTTCTTGGAGTAAGAGAAATGGCGTTCGTGCAGAATTGCCGAAAAAACACTCAAAATCGCTGAAATGGCGCTTCTAATAAAAGTGCTTAGAATCCGTCTTGTTTCATTTTCACCGTCTTCATAATCTCTGTTGTTGAAGTCGTTGTGTTGCCTTTAGTTCTCGACTAAATCTCTCTTCTTTCTTCTTCCACTGCCATCACTTTTGTCACTCGGCCTCTCCCCTCTTTTTTTTTCTTTCAACATTAATCATTATCTTTACTCTTCTGCGTCACTCATTTCTTCTCCTCAACCCTTTTAACATTGGTGCTCTATTTTGCTCTCTTTTTTTTTCTTTTTCATTCTGATCTATTAGTTGATTTGGTATATAGATAAATTAGATTAGTGGAACAAAAGTATTATTAATTTATTGTTAAGAAGAAGAGAATAAAATATTTGAATCACACAGATAGAAGAAAAATATATGAATAGAAATAGAAAAATTCTAGTGTTTGAATTTTGAAATTAAAAAAAAGTTAAAATTAGCGTTAAATTGGTTTTGTTATATTTTGAATAGTAATTTTTTATTTTTCTCTATTCTTTCTGCAATTTTCTCTTCTTCTTTAGTTTATTTCCGTTGCTACTCTATTCATTTGTCTTGAGTGTGAGAGACCTTTTTTTTGTTTCTGCAATAGTTTTATCTATAAACACTTGTAATTTTATTCACATCTAATAAAGTTATCTTTCTTTAGAACAAAAAGGTTATATTGTATTAGTTATTGATGTATATTAATATATTGTACAAATAATTAAAATAAAAAAACTGATAATTGATAGATATATAAAAATTTGAATTTAAACCTTCATATGTTTATATTTTCTTAATTTACGAGTCACATATACGTTTTGTTTTACAATTTTGTGAATTTCAATACTGCAACAATCTTACGAATCAAGATATAAACTACGAGTTTACTATTTTAATTTAATATCAATAAAACTTTAATATTTTAGACTGTGTTTTATTTATTTATTTATTTTTATATAGTATTTTCAATTTAACCACTATGCATTATATCTAAAGACATATATTATTTTATTTTTAGTATATATTTTATATCTAATATACCTTCTATTGATTTGATGCCTAATTTTATATATTACCACGTTATATATATGTAGCGTTAAAATACTTGTTATCAGTACACTTAATTAAATCCATCAAAAGAAGTGATATGAACAAATTAGTTATATTGCACATATTTTATTATTTTCAACTGCTTATTGATGTTCTTATTTTTAATTAGTCAATTAATTTTAAAACATAAATATTAGTAAAAAGTATCTTTTATTTGAAATTAAAAAATACATAAAAAATAAAAATAATAAAAATAAAAACTTAAATTTTGTCTTTTAGTTTAAATTTTGAAAAATTTGTATTTTTTGAAATTCATGAATTTATAATAAAATGATTAATAATTTTTTAAAATTTATTAAAAATATTTTTTGATTCATTAGTATTTATGAGACAATCGTTAAAATTTTTAATGTTCAAAACATTAATGTAGGTCTGTTCTTACTGTCTAACTAAGAGTAAATAGCTAATGTATTTCACTTTTTGAATAAGATTCTATGGTCGGTCAACAACCTCTGGATGTCAAAGACGTAAATAGGATAATTTTGTAATTCCTATCAAGTGGAGATGATGGGGTCAATTCATAGATTTTCTTTTCTTTTGCTGCATTTCATTTCTTTTAGTTGAGTTTGGTATGTTAAAATCACTAAATGTTACTATAAAGTAGGTAGCATAAGAACTCAATCGAGCACTTAGTTGAGTTAAGAAGCAAGTCCTGACTAACTAAATAAATTCGGGTTAGATGAAAAATGACCAGAAATTGTTATCTTCTTTCGCTAGTGATAGAGTGAAGCATAGTCGTGTTTAAGCGGCAATAGTGATTTTGGTGTTACTGAGCTATATCTCTATCTAAGTACCGAATAATCTCCCTCAGGGCAGGCATATGTTGGCTGAATTGATAAGAGTGTAAGGAAGAATGCACGGATAACATCCTTTCAAAATGGTCCCTAAAATTTGACTCGCAACTCAATTTAACCTCCAAAATTTCAATCGATCTAATTTGTACCCTAAAATTTTGAGTTGTGACTCAATTTAGTCATTCTATCTATTTACGTCACTAGAAAGCTGATGTGGCAAAAATATTATAAGCACCAATTTAGCTCTTTGGAATTTGAACATAAAAACTTAGACGGTGCCCTAAATCTCCCAAATTGAGTCACTACTTAAAATTTTAAGGAACAAATTCGATCAATTGAAAATTTGATGACTAAATTGAGTTGGAGTTAAATTTCAGGAGCCATTTTGATTATTAATTCCTGATAAATATTTTACAATTTTTTTCTTCTTCTAGAATTTATTATAGGTCTTAGTTAATTCAACAAATCGATCATTGAAATTATTGTATTATTAGTTGGAATTTTCTCTTTTTAACTATAGGTATTGTGTCAAGAATAAATTAGCACATGAACTAAAGCATAATATTTTTTTAGAGTTAAAAATAACAAATAGTGATAGCAAATTAATGTAAATTAAAAAGACCAATTAAATTTATACAAGATATGATTTTTTGGTAACTATACAAGATACGATTTGAGAAAAGCACTATATCAATCAAATCATTTAATTTATAAAAGTAAGTATATAACAAACATTTTGATCGGTTGTTTGTTATTTCAAAATCTAAAAATTTAAATTTGAGCTCTTAATTATTTCAAAAAAAGTTTCAATTTTTTTATTTTTAGTTTTTAAAATATTTCTATTTCTTCTTTTTGCGACATGATAAATCACTGCTTTTCAGCTTCTCAGATCCCCAGTTGATTTTATCATAAAGGTCAACAATAGACAATAATTTTTTCCGAATACAACATACAATTTTCATCGTACTTACTTTTCAAAGAGCAATTCTTCTCAAAATCTCAAAAGGTGCTGAGTTAAAATCTCATTATAACTAAGACTATATTTTATATTAATTTTTTCTTCTAAAAAAATTTTGATAATGGCTACTTAGATGTGAATGAATTAAAAGATGATTTTCAATTAATTTAAAAAAAAGTTAAGTATTCTATTTTAAATTCATAAATTTATAAAAAAATTTCAAAATCTGAACTAAAACATAAAATCCAACATTTTATTATGAGTTTTATTTTTTTATATTTTATTTAAATTAAAATAAAAATATTTTTATTGATATTTATATTTAAAGTTATTAGAGACAACAAAAAATATTTAAAATTAATGGATTAACTTAAAAATAAAAATATCAATACGTTACTAAAAATAACAGAAAATGTGCATTGTATCTCCTTTATTCGTATCACATTTTCTTTCTAACTCTATTAGTAATTTTTGAGTAAAATATATTTTTGTTTCTGATATTTGTAACTTTTTTTAATTATTCTTAATATTTAATTTATTTTAATTTATTCTTAATATTAATAGTATTTAGAAAAAATATAAATATTAAGAACAAAATACATATTTTATCTATAACTTTTTCTTTCCTAATTTCATTGGCTACGTGAAATTAGGTGAATAATTTGTTTTTAGATCGTTCATGCCCAAAACAAAGAAAGAAATATTTTTTTTGATTCGCAGACTATCTCTTTTGGCATTGTTATTAAGAATAGACTAAAATCACAAGATTTTGTCAAAGCACAACAATTATACCACAAAGACTCATCACTCAACAACCAAGACACATAAAATAAAACAAGCAACTCATACGCATATTACCTACAATTTTATTAAATCAAAATTTCTTTTAAATAGAATGAGATAAATATAAGATTTTAATTTTGATGTATCGACAGTATAAAATATTTTACAAAATCATGTAATTACAGTCATTTTTTTAGATGATTATTCACGTAGTTAATATAAAAGATAATTATTTTTGCTAATCCAACCTTATTGGATACACGTGTAAAAATAATTTTATACTGTTAGTGTATTAAAATTAAATTATAAATATAGCGATTCAATTCCAACTAACGAGATAAGGTTGGAGAATAAATTTTGATAATAATTTTTATAATTATTTAGGAGCAATGCTTGGGGCCAACAACTTTTGTTATTGGTAGCCAGCAAATAGCAATCAATGAGATTTAATGGTGTGAGATTGAGGTGAGATTTCATCCAATGACTCACATTTCTCTGCTGGTTATATGCTGACTAAAATTCAACAAAACTGCTGGCTTCCTAAACTTTTCCATTATTTATTTCAATAATTAATACATTTATTTTATTTATTTAAATAAAAATATTTGTATTTTATCCTTATTTTTATTTAAAAAAACTTTTTTCTAAAAAGAATCACTTAAATATTTTTGAAAAAAACCTCACCAAACAAGTCCTTATTCCTAAACCCTCTCACTCTAAAATAGATTTTCCAGTTAGAAAGTAAGAAAGCTGAACTTTCACACCGCACAACCAAATTAACATCCCAATAATTAGAAGCCAAATCAAATTAAATCGAATCCCTTCTCTATCTCTTCTTCTACCGTATTTTCCGTCCATCACACAGCAAAACATTCTCTCCACAAAACTTTTCCGACAGCCCCACCGCCACCACCACCCATGGACGAGTTTCCACCGTCACCGCCACCTCCACCTCCTCCTATGACCCTGGACGGAGCTGAAAACGACGCAGTTTTCGCCAAAACGCTCGTGCTGAGCAAACGCGAAGTAACCGCTCGTCGGCTCCGCCGAACGAGGCAACTCAGACGGTGCTACAGAGGGCACTACTGGGCTCTAATGGAAGAGATCAAGTCCAAGTATAAGGAGTATTATTGGACCTACGGTAAGAGCCCCTTCAAGGAAACCAGCGGCGTTAACCACGCTGTCGTTTTGGGCGACGAGAACAATAAGAACGCAAACGGCGGCAACGAGAGGAACAATAATGCCGCTTTGGGAGTTGGAGGAGACGACGTCGTTCGGTGCGCTTTTGGTGGATGTAAGATTAAGGCTATGGCGCTTACTAGGTACTGTCACGCTCACATACTTTCGGATCCCAAACAGAAGCTCTATCGGGGATGCAGAACCGTAGCTAAAAAGTGAGTTCTTTCTTACTCCAAGTTTTTTTTTCTTGCAATTTTTGCTTTGGTTGATAGGTTTTCTTGCAATTTGAAATTATTTGAAGTATTGTATTTTTAATTTTTTGCTTTTTATGTTCGTTTTCATGTTGTGCTTTTTTCTTTTAGTTGAATAGATGAATGGAATTCTTTTATCATAATGCGTGAGGTTTGGAAAAGATGGGTTAAAGTTTCAGAGAAGTAACCTGCTTTGTTTGTGGTTTAGTGTTGCATGATAATTTTGCACTTGTTGATGCTGGGTTAGGAGACCAATCCCCATGGTATCCTTACCGCGTAATATTGGGAAAGGAAACTAATTTAAGTATGTCAGGCTTACTCTCCAAGGTATCCTCACCTCGAGTCTTCTCAGGTGGGAGTGTGTCTCTATCACAATGCAAAACCATTGATGATAGATAATTAGAAGTGTCTGGTAATATGTATATTTAATTTCCTTGTGTTGAAAATGTGCACTTTACCCCTCTGTAGTGCACCTCAACGTTACAGCATAGTTTCTGAATGCAAATGGCGGCTCATGGTGGAGAGCAAAAGTTCTGCCATAGGATTATGGCGAATGGCGTTGTGAGAAATGGTGGAAATGTTAGATAGGACTGAAAATACATGTATATCCACAAAATGCAGAAAAGCTGCACATGTAATAGATTATAAAATGTAAGCAATATAAGCAACCTTTTACTCGTAAGGGTGCAATTAATTCAGCTAAGCAACAAATAAAGACGACATTAAGTCAGAAAGCACAAAAATACAAAGACATAAGAGCTTAAGTGCCAACTATGGCATAGTCAAATACTAAAAACTCAAAAGAAACACCAAAGGCATTGTCTCAACTCTCATCTTGTATTTAAACTAACAAATGAAGTATCTGGATTGGCTAGAGATGAAATGGAAGAGGAACGAACGCCAAGAAAAAGACTAAAAATAAAACTGATACAGTGTATTGAACAATTGTAACAGAAGCAGAGTCTTGAAAAGAGAGCGGAGAGAAAATTTGGAAAAAGGAAAACCACCTAGAGTGGAGGAGGAGAGCCAACTGGTGGCAGCGGTGATGCCTTGATAGCTTCTTTCTCAAGCAGCAGTAGTATTGACTTTCTTCCTAAAGGTCTGGATGGTTGCATAGTTTGATTTAATTAATAATCACTATCTACATAATTTGTTTGTTTTGGTAAAAGTCAAGCATTTTTTATTTAGAAAATTTTATTTAGCACAGACAACCCATACAAAGTAATACAGATGACATAAGATGCTTTTATATATATATATATATAATGCTGTCCTGATTGCTGTCATTCATTGGCTGAAAATGCAACTACTTTCATAATTATCTCATTATACCAAACATTTATTTTAAATGGTAACCCTATTGGTCAGTTTGTTTTATGCTTTATGCTCACCTCAATCTTACTTAAGTTCTTGGAGAAAACCATGTTTTGGACTTATGGATGCTTTGCTTACTAAAAGAATATCTTATTTTGTATTCAGTAGTGTCATATGACACTTGCTTACCAGCTATGCATACTAGTTTATGGATTCAAGCTAACTAAAGAATCCAAGCATTGCACTATATTGGTCAACAATGTCTTGCAAATAGTTTATTCTTTGGTTGCATACAGAAATATCACTATCACCTGAAAAACTCACACCACATCTGTTGACTTCTGTTCCTGATCTAATTGTACATCATGGAAGCATAAATGCATAAAGTTTCACTTCACCTTCTACCACGGTTTCTAGATTCCATAGAGACAACTTCCTTATCACAAGTTGTGTTTGTGAATTGAGGATTTGGAAGGGAAGGGAGCTCCTGGAAAGGCTTGATGATTAATTATAAGTCTGATTTCTAATTCAATTCATTCCTTCCCTCTCTTTCCCGTTATTGCTGCACAGGATTGCCAATTAGCACTCCCTAGAAGATTCTACACAGTTCGAACTACCAACTCAGGGAGAGGAAGTCTCTCCAGTTTCTAACAGAATTCACAACAGAAAATGCATAGTAAACTAAGCTAACTATAACCTAGCTATTTATAGGCAGTGAGGAATAGAGTCTAACTAACTTATCAGCCAGCTGG
Organism: Arachis duranensis; assembly: GCF_000817695.3. Lineage (NCBI taxonomy): Eukaryota > Viridiplantae > Streptophyta > Magnoliopsida > Fabales > Fabaceae > Arachis > Arachis duranensis. The sequence goes on from NC_029781.3 coordinate 22,195,790, forward strand.
ACCATGCTAACAACAACTAAAACTGCCAGTTAACTGCTACTTACCTCTCCTTTTGTAACACAGCCCGAACCTGTTAGTAGTAGGCGCCTCTCTATCAATTTCACTTACAAACATACCCTTCGAGTTTTTTATCCCTACTTGCTGTTCAAGTATGAGAAGCTTTGTTTGTAATTGGTACTATGTTCTTAATTTTAAAGTCTGAAATCTTAAAGAGAAGTCTAGGGGGCCAGCAGATTTTGTGGTTTTTAGCCATCAATTAGCCATCAATGATGTTTTTAATGGTGTGAGATTACATCTAAGGGTGTAGAATCATTCAATTTGCTTTTGATGGTTAAGTGCTGACCAGAATTTAACAAAAGTGCTGGCTCCCTAGCACTTCTCAATTTTAAAATTGATGCTTTGCCCTTTTCTATTTTGATGTATCAAAATATTGCTGTCCTAATTCCTATGCATAATAATTACCATTTTCTCAGACAGACAAATTTACTGATAAAGGTTTATGGCTCTATGCAGTTTGCCAACAGGGCCTTCATATTGTAATAAACCAGTGTTGAGGTCTGTGGTTCCTGCTGCTTGCACAACTCATTACCAATTAGGTGAAAAGTGTCTTCTTCGTGCTGTAAAAAGGGCAGGCTATAATGTCCCAATTAATCGTAAGCCTAATGTGAAGTTACATGTAGTAGTTAATGAATTTGTTCGCCAAATCCAAAATAAACGAAAAGTTGCATTGAAAGCAGCTGTATCTAAAGTTGAGACTCAATAAGAAACAAGGTTAAGTTTCTTATTGTTTAGAAGATGATTGATTGTCTAAAGACATTGCATGGTGTTGGGCATATTCCAATATCTAGGAGAAATTGGTTAATGATTTGGTGTTGAAGGATGATCAATAAGAAATGTACTTAGATGTCTGTACATCATAAGTATTCCAGGTATGTCATTTTTTTTTCTTTTCTTGTTTAGACACATATTTTGACCCTATGAGCAGCATTGCAATATTTCAATTGTTGATTGTTACTAATAACCAGAATTTCTTGACATGGATTAAGAATCCTTTTGTGAATCAATGAGAACAGCAGTAAGCCATAATTAGTTCATTTGATACGTTGAAAGTTTTGGGGTTTACTTAATGACTTATTGATCATTTGACAATATTGCACTAGAGACTTTCTACTGCTGCAAGAATGTCAAAATGATAACTTGAAACTGAAAGGTTCAACTGTTCCATTCAATTTCAAAGCTCTCTTGACTAGCTACATGTTTATAAGGATTAGTGGATGTGCTTGACAGTTTTGTTATTTTAGTTCTTGCACTGCAAATGCTCCTTAGCTCCTCTAAAGCAGAAAAATTTAATTTAGAGGGAAAAGATGGAAACTTGTGAAATCTCAGTTTTTAGTGATAAAACAAATGGTTGATGTTATGATAAATTGAAATCACATGCGTAATTAAGCCCGTGTTTGTCAGAATCCACTCAATTTTGTCATTAAGATATTCCTAAAATTTGTAAGTTCAAGTGAGCTCCTTACCTTAGAGGAGCTAAAATCCATTCAGTAGTATATAAAAGCTGGTTTTTAGAAGTAGGTGAACCTGGGTACTTTTAATGTTCTTTAGGAGCATATTGCATAAACTGCTCCCTTTTCTATGTACGGCGAGAGTGTTAGAAGTAGAATTTATAGTTATATCCTGATGCATAACATGAATTGAAAGGACCAAATAGTCCATAAATTGACTTGTAAGGCTTTTTACGTTTTACTCTTTAACTCTACAACATAAGAATATAAGTTAGTAGTACTATCACTACTGGTATAAACAGAATCTGGAAATATTTATAAGCACCAAGTGGGAAAGGACTTCTGCTATTATTTTTTTACTGTTGTTGTCATTGTAATAGTTGTGTTGCTCAAGTAAAATGGATTAAGCCAATTCACCTTTGAATTAGTTGAAAATTTAGTTTAGGTATGTTCATGATATTGTGTTGGAATTAAATGATTATGACAAGTGAGTAATATGTTAAACTGTGTTTGTTTCTGAGAACATGACAAGACAAGTTATTAAGAACAAGACACAAAGGACAGAGACACAAAATTGTGTTTTTATGTTCTGTTTGGTGATAAATTATAACAAATTTGATAAGAAAAATATAATAATAAAAAAATATAATCATAAAAAATTAACAAAAATAACAAAAAATAAAATAAAAAATAAGTTGTGTCTCTTGTTAGTGTCTCTGTGTCCTTCATGTCAGGATGGATACAAAATACACTAATTCAGTGTTTCTGGATACATTGTCTCTGTCTATGTCTAATCTGTTAAACACGATTTTATGTCTCCGTGTTCCGTCCCTGAAAACAAACGCAGCCTTATTAATGTGGATTTTACTGATGAAATTTTGGTTTGCACTGACCTGAGCCACATTTATGTGTTAACTTGGTACACTGATGAGCTGTGTTTGGCATTCATCATGGGATTATAGGTTTCCAAAATAGGGTATTAGGTATTGGCAGCAGAAATTGACCTATGTCCAGTGCCTTCAGGGGGAATTGAGTGGTTTAGTCTTGCCTCTAGCTGTATAACGCATCCATTAAGGTAGAAAGTAGCTAAATTCCTTTTCTTGGTTTGATTTTTTCTATGAAATATGGCTTAATATTTTCCTAAGTAATCAAATCCATCATCATACTGCATGACCCAACTATCTCAATCAACCTATGTGCATCTGTCATAGCATTGCTCTATGCCTGCCCTTGTTGGTGACTGTGTCGTCCCTCATCTGCTGTTCAATTTCAACGGCATGATATGTATTATGAATTGCCCCCATTACGATAATTATTGTTGTTTAGAATTCATCATTTTGCTGCATTTGGATTCAGTAGAACATGGGCAGTATACTGCAAAAAGTTTCTTATACTCATGCATTATATGAATTTTAAGTTCTGAACATATTGACTGCATGTGAAGAAGTAATAGATTGATTCTTTCCAAATTTTATGATTCCATTGTGTTTGGGATTTGGTTGGTAGCATTTCGAAACTGTCTCTTGTACAAAAACACAGAGACAATGAGTACATAAACCTATTTGGTAGCTTAGACAGGTATAAAGGCAACTAGGTTTTTCTATCCTCCCAAAAAGTAGGGCAATGGAGATAGGACACTGAAAAAATTTCACACTTCTCTTGGGATCGATCTTCATCTTTGTTTGTCTCTATCTTTGCATCTGTTGTTTCACTGTTCTTATATTTGTATCCCAAGGGAGTTTCTAAACACTACTTAGTGAAGTGAAGATGCTACCTTCTCTAAATAATTTATGATTGGATCTCATTACCACTTTTTTTTGTTACGAGTGCCATTGAATCTTATTTGATTGACTAGTAGATCATGGAGTTCTAGTCTTAATGTATATATAATCACACTTTTATTTGTGGTTTAAATACGATTTTCGTCCCAAAAGATATTGTAGATTTTGATTTTGCTCCTTACATATATTTTTTTTTATTAAGGTCTATTTTTTTTTCTAAAAAGTTGGGTTGACACTATTATTTTGTTTGGTTTTCAGTCTCTGTATAATTCGTTTTAAGTCCTTAAAAATTATAATGATTTGGTCTAAATCATTTTGGATAAAACCATATTTTCTACAATTTATCTAGTCTTTTAATTTTAAGGTAGTAAAATCAATTGATATTTTTTTTTTGAAATATTTGGACTAACGTGAATATGAAATCTTCTAAGAGTCAACCAAATGTTCTTAAAATTTAGACTAAAGACCAATCCCTTTTCCCCCTTTGTTTAAAGATGAAAACCAAATTCACGATATTTATAATGATATAAATATATTTAAAGCTTTGATCCGTAGAATAATGTATAAAGCTTTTACTTTTTGTATTTATAAAAATAAAATAAAAAATTATATTACAGACATTGCAATTCATACATAAGGATATTCTTCTTCATGCAACTTAGATCGCAATATATCATTAATGTGAGTGTGGCTTATGAATTTGCGATTTTGATCGCCAAACTGTACATATTAAAGCCGAAAATCTAGTTTAACTTGTTATAAAATTTGGTGAGAATTATGTATCAATTCAAACAGAAAGAGAAGGATCATGTGAATGTGTATGACCTACTTGCGAAGATTCAATGAGATGAAAGTAGGTGTCTAACAATTTTACCTTCATGTTTGTTTCATGTTGGTCCAAATTAAAATAAACAAGGGGTGGACTGTAGAAGTAACTCGGCCAAGAAGAAACTAGATTTTGTATTTGATCCATTTCTTGTTTCTTCTATATATTGTATTAAAAGAGTCATACACTTTAAGCAACTTGAGCTAGTCGGAGTAGTTAGCTCACTCATCTGCTTAAATAAGTATCGAAAGTTCAAATTTCGTCTTATATATACAATAATTCATTAGCTAGTGGCAAATATCATACACTTTTTCTTAAATTGTTTAGGCTCATTTAATTATAATTTCATAAATTAAGAATTTACTTTTTATAAATTATTGATAAATCACTTATAAATTAATATTTACTCTCTAAAATGTCGGCTCTATTTAAGAAGTTTGTGATTGATTAATAAATAATTACATATATAAGACAATATTTAAAAATTATAACACCTTTAAATAAAAGAATGAGCTAATCAATATATCAATTAGAGATGTTTTGTTCACTTTACCACTTACCACAACTACTTCCCTGCAAATTTGTGCCTAGAATTTAGGAAATCAAAGAATATACTCTCTTCTCATCAAAGGAACCCATATATTCCCATGCAATCACGAGGCAGCAACTCCAAAGATCCATAAGTTGCTATCGTGGCCTTGCTGGTAGGGGTGTTTGCGGTGCAGTTTAAATCAGTTTTGAGTCAAAAAATCATTCGACCTAAAAACTAATTTTACTTGCGATGCAGTTTGGATTGGATGCTTTTAAAAAAAAAAATCCGATCCGATCCGATCCAATTTCAAGCGGTTTGAATTGGATTGAATTTGCGGTTTATAAATTAAAAAATTAAATACATATAACAAGTCTCAATATCAAATTTTAAATAATCAACAATGACATAACAAGCCTTAATAATATCTTAAAAAGCAAACGATAACATAACGATAGAAATAAAATTATAGGTTAGTTAAAATAAATAAATAAATAACATTTTGAATATAAAATATTTATTAAATAATAATAATACATGAATAATATAAAAATTTATAAAAAATTGAACATGTTATAAGTATAATTGTAAATATAATAATAAAATAATAATATTATAGCACATTGTGCGGTTTGGATTGGATTGAATCGGTTATGAAAAGTAGATCCGAAATCCGATCCGATCCAGCTGTTTATACAAAATAAAATTCAACCAAATCCGAATTAGTATGGTTTTAATCGGTTTTCGGTTTAAATTGGATTAGATTAGAGGTTTAATTTAGATTGGTTTAGATTTGAACACCCCTATTTGCTGGTATAAAACTTGTTCAACTTGAAAAAATTGTTATTCATTTGACAGTGTAAATCAATTTATTTTTTTGCTATTTATATAATTTATTATTTTTTCTCTTTTTTATTATGGGGGAGTTCTGCAAGAAAATTTTGTCTGTGATCTATCTTAAAAATATAGAGAAGGCAAATGTATTAACTCAAAGTAGTTTTCAGCAAGGCATCAAGATTGGAAAAATAACAGACTTGAAAAGTTGGATTGAACAAATTTAGAGTAAAAAATAGAGAAGTTTTTTATGTGTTGTGATTTGATAAATAAATTTTTCAACCATGGTACTTGGACATTAAAATCAATTCTCAAAATTGGTTATCGGTATAACAGGTTGAAATATAAATACATATTAAAAATAAATTAAACTCGTATATTTATATACAAATATATTGATAACAGATTCTAATATATAAATAGTATTTTTTTTTGTAAATTTTCCGTGACAATAGAATCATCGTATTTTTAGCATAAAACTAGAGGATGAAAGAACCGAAACAATGAATTTGGTGGTATTTACTGTTAAACCACTCTTCTACCTTAACCCATGACAACAATAAAGAAATCTCACGGCCTACAAATTTAACCCAAAAGAATACAAAAATTCAGTTATAATTTTAGTCTTTATTATTATCTTATCTTTATGTTATCTTTATTTATCTTTATCTTATCTTTATTTGCTTTTATCTTTGATAGGACAATGCTCTATATATATTTAGTTTTACCTTTATAGTTTATAATTTTAATCAATTAACAATCAATAAAATTTTTTCATCTTTTCTTTTCTTTCCTTTCCTTATTCTTTCACAATTTTATTATCTTTGCATACTCTTTAAGTACTCTTTCCGTTTTATTATGGTATCAGAGCTCCTCTTGAGCTCTACTGACATCTATGGATAAACCAACCAATTCAGATCCTAAAACTCCTTCGACCTTCCCTCCCACTATGAATAATCAACATTCCTACTCTGTCTTAGGTCAAGAAAAAATGACACACGAGCAACTTCGTGAGGAGCCTCTTTTGGATCTTTCGTCAGCCCAGCACTTTTCTTTCATGGCACTTCCTTTTAATAAAGAAACTCGTCCTTCAAACCCACTTGAGCTTTTGTCAAGTCCAACTACTCATTATCTTTGTTCTTTCAATACTTTTTTTATTGTTAACAATTTTTCAAGTCGAGATTCATGCTTGAATACTTGGATCATTGATTCTGGTACCACAGATGACATTGCATCAAATTTATCTTGGTTTATTTCTTACACACAAATTTCTCCTATCATTGTTTATTTACTAAATGGTTCTCAAACTACTGTTTCTTATAAAGGCATTGTTCAATTTTCACCATCCTTGGTTCTTCCTGATGTCTTTATTTACCTCATTTCAACTTTAATATTATCTCCGTCTAAAAAATTATTTCAGCACTCATATGTAAACTTACTTTTTCATCTTCTTCTTACTTTTTCATCTTCTTCTTGCACTTTACAGAGCAATAATTTGGGGACGATTGATTTAGGCAGAATGAGAGAGGGATTATATGTCTTTGAACCTAATTTCGGTAAAAATCCATTCACTACACTCTCTATAAATTCCATTCAATCTCCACCCATTACACCTTCAAATATATGGCATTTTCGTTTAGGACACCTTTTTGGACAAAGACTTAATCATTTACATCAATATTTTCCTTTTATCTCTATGCATCTAGGGGTGGCAAAACAGGTTGAACCCGTCAGGTCGATCTGCTAAATCCGCTAAAAAGGCAGGTCGGGCCAGAATTTGGAGCCCGCCAAATTAAAAAAATTCGCCAAACTCGCACCGCTAAATTGGCGGGTTTTGGCGGGGCGGGGTGGGCCGATCCGCCGAGCCGAAGATTTTTATTTTTTATTTTTTATTAAATAAAAGAGTGATTGCTAGTATAAAATTAATAATTATAGAATTTTCAAACACTTTTTTATTTTTGTTTTTATTCTACTTTTAGTTATTAACTTTATTTATTTTATTTTACAATTTCGTATATTTGTTCAAATTATGTGACTTATTTTTTAAAGTAAAGATAGTTCTATTGACAAATATTGTTTTAAACAATTTTATTGAAGTTAGAAATTAAAAAAAAGATAGTGAAAAAAATTATATTATAATTAGACTATTTTTTATTTGTATTTGATTTTTTAATTATTATTTTTTTAGTTAATTTTGAATAAATTTTTTTAAAAAGAGTCAAGCGGGTCATCCCGCCCCGTTTATGGGGCGTCCTAGGCGGGACGGGGCGGGTTGGGGCAGGCTGGCCCGCTTTGCCACCCCTATATGCATCATAACGAGACTTGTGACATTTGTCATCTTTCTAAATAAAAGAAAGTTTTATTTTCTCAAAGTTTTAACAAAGCTAATGCAAGTTTTAATTTATTACATTTTGATATTTGGGTTCCATTTTGACAAAATTTTATTCATAATTATAAATATTTTTTTACTACTGTTGATGATTTTAGTTGCTTTACATGTGTTATTTTATTAAAATCAAAAGGAGAAGTGCAAAATCATGTAAAAAATTTTATTACTTTAGTTGAAAAACGAATCAACTCTAAAGTCAAAACTATTCGTTTCGATAATGGACCAGAATTTCTTTTACATGATTTTTATGCTTCAAAGGGTATTATTCATCAACTTAGTTGTGTTGAAACTTCTCAACAAAATGGAAGGGTAGAACGCAAGCATCAACATATTTTGAATATAGCTCGTGCTCTTATATTTCAATCTAATTTACCATCATCTTTTTGGTCTTATACTGTTAAAGATACTGTTTATTTACTTAACAGAATTCCATCATCTGCAATTAATTTTAAAACACCATTTGAGATTTTATTCAATCATCCACTAAATTATCATGACCTTAAAGTTTTTGGATGCTTATGTTTTGTTTCTACCCTAATGGCAAACAGATCAAAATTTGATCCAAGAGTAAAAAAGGTTGTGTTTATTGGCTTTCAACATGGTTTTAAAGGATATATTGTTTATGTTTTAGATGATAAAAAAATTGAGATTTCTAGAAATGTGATTTTTTTATGAAATGATCTTACCCTTAGTCACAAAAAATGTCCAATTTCATACACTCATCCCAACATTGCCAAACACACCTTCTCAAAAACAAGATTCAGTTAGTCTTCCAGTTGAACCCTCACCTATACCCATTGACCCAACTCCATCTAATTCTTTATTTTCTCCAACAACCTCTCCTTCTTTTTCACTGTCATTTCCTAACCAAGTTGAACCCATGACCACCGAATCTCTTTTAACACACACACACCCATCTCTCCTTCCACACTAGACACCAATCCACCATCACCTCCTCATCCCCCCGTCACCTTCTTCACCACCTGAGCAACCCCATCCTCGTCATTCCAACCGACCTCACCGACCTCCAGCATATCTCTCTGATTACTTGTGCAATTCCTCTCTCATCTCTACAAATCAATCTCCCTCAAAGTGCAAGTATCATTTATCTTTAGTCATGTCTTTTTCTTCTCTTTCATCTTCACATAAAAAGTTTTTTTATCTCTACATTTTGACATTGAGTCAAAGTCTTTTAAGGACGCCAATCAACACTCTAATTGGCGTAGCGCTATGAAAGATGAGCTGGATGCTCTTGAGTTGAACAAAACTTGGCGTCTTGTTGATTGCCCTGCAGGCGTTAAGCCAGTTGGCTGTAAATGGGTCTATCGCATACAATGCAAGCCTGATGGTTCAGTTGATCGATATAAAACATGCCTTGTGGCTAAAGGATTCACTCAGACTGAAGGTGTTGATTTCTTGAAAAAATTTTCCCTGTTGTCAAGCCTACCACTATCAGATTAGTTTTGGCATTGGCCTCTATGAAGCATTGGCCCATACATCAGTTGGATGTCAATAATGCTTTCTTACATGGAGATCTTTCTGAGGATGTTTATATGACTCTGCCACCTGGATTTACATCTCCTCGATCGAATCAATGCTGCAAGCTACTAAAGTCACTATATGGTTTACGACAATCTAGTCGTATGTGGTATGACAAACTTTCTTTTCTTTTACTATCTCATGGATATCAGTAGATCTTATCTGATTATAGTCTATTTGTTAAATTCACTGGTGCTCAAATTTCTATCTTTCTAGTCTAGGTTGACGACATTATTCTCACTGGTAATTCTATTTCTGAACTTGCTGCCATTAAGTTTATTTTGCACCAACACTTTCGAATTAAAGACTTGCGCCCATTAAAATATTTTTTGGGTATTGAGGTTGCTCAATCAACGAAGAAAATTTCCTTATCTCAGAGAAAATATTATCTTGATCTTTTAGAAGATTTTGGTTTATTAGGTGCTAAGCCTGCCTCTGTTCCAATGGATAGTACCACAAGACTATATTAAGACAAAAGTCCCTTGCTATCTAGCCCTTTTGTATATCGTCGTTTGGTTGGGCGTCTTATCTATCTCACCACTACTCGACCAGACATCATGTATGCCACTCAACAATTAAGTCAATTTATGACATCTCCTACTGAATCTCATCTTCAAGCTGCCAAGCATGTTATCATATCTGAAAACTAGCCCCGACAAAGGACTTTTTTTTCCAAGAGAATCAGAAATTCAGCTTCTCGGTTCAGTGACTCTGATTGGGCCGGATGTCCTGACACTCGGCGATCTTTAACAGGTTATTGTTTCTTCTTAGGCAGTTCTTTAGTCTCTTGGAAGACCAAGAAACAAACCACTGTTGTCCGCTCATCCACTGAAGCAGAATATCGTGCACTTGCTAACACAACTTGTGAACTTCAATGGATACTGAATGTGTTACAATTTTTACCCATCTCTCCTATCTGCCCACCAGTTTTAGCATTGTGATAATCAGAGTGCTTTTCATATTGATACAAACCTAGTTTTTCATGAACGGACTAAACATTTAAAGGTTGATTGTCACTTAATTCGACAAAAAGTTCAAGCTGGAGTGATGAAACTTCTCCCCTGGACAGCTAGCTAACATCTTCACCAAACTTTTGTCTTCTCGACCCTTCCATCTTAATTTGAATAAGCTTGGTGTTCTTGGCATCTTTGATCCTCCAGCTTGTGGGGGCGTATTAAACTACTCTTTCACCTTAGCCCATGACAACAATAAAAAAATCTCACGGCCCACAAATTCAGCTCAATAGAATACACAAATTCAGTTATAATTTTAGTCTTTATTATTATCTTATCTTTATGTTATTTTTATTTATCCTTATCTTATCTTTATTTGTTTTTATCTTTTATAAGTCAATACTCTATATATATTTAGTTTTACCTTTATAGTTTACAATTTCAATCAATAAACAATCAATAAAATTTTTTCATCTTTTCTTCTCTTTCCTTATTCTTTCCCAATTTTATTATCTTTGCATACTTTTTATACACTCTTTTTCTGTTTTATTATTTACCCCATTTTTTTCCAGTCTTCTCTTCTTTTACCTTTTTTATTTTTGTAATAGGAAACTTTGGCCCCTTTAGTTTATGGAAATCTTGGCTGTTACTTTTGTGAACTGTAAACATGTTTTTTCTGCTCAACAGACATGAATAGTATAGTGTGCACAGCTTTTTTTATTTAAATAAAAAATTTCATATTTTGCAATCCAAAATGATCTTAGAAAGAATTATATTTGTGTGCTTTATATTTCAATTTCACAAGCAATGCAAGCAAAATTAAAGATATATATTTTCTCCACCTTAATTTCTTAGTTATTGTCGGTAAAATTGGAAAAAAAAAAGTTGCAAACCGAATTAGAAAATAATGTGATATGAACAAATAGACTACATTGTACATTTTCTACTATTTTTAATAATTTATTAACATTTTTTAATTTTAAGTTAATCATTAACTTTGAAGATAAATCTCAATAAAAAAATACATTATTTAGATTCAAACTAAACATAAAAAATAAAAAGTAATCAGAATAGAATATCAAATTTTGTTTTACTTTAAATTTTGAAAAATTTTATCATTATAAATTTAAAACAAAAATGAGTTAATGACTTTTTAAAATTATAAAAAATTATTATTGAGATTTTTAATGTTAAAAAAATTAATATAAAGTATAATCATTAAAGGTGACATAAGAGTTCAAACTTAAATCTTTTTAATTTTAAAGTAATAAACATGATCAAAAACTTTGTTATATACTTAATTTTACAAATTAAATGATGATTTGATTAATATAACGCTTTAATTATTTTCAAAATCACATATTGTATAAATTTAAGTGACCTCTTTATATTATTTTGTTATCACTATTTGTTATTCTTAACTATGAAAAAATTTATGTTTTAGTTCTTATGCTACCTTAGGGATATGCTTTAACATCAAAAGTTTCTATAAATTGTTTTGAAGATGCTAATGAATTCAAAAATAATTTTCAATAAATTTTAAGAAATTATTATTCATAGTGTTCTAAATTCAATTTATAAGTTTGAAAAAAAATACAAATTTTTCAGAATTTCAACTAAAATACATATTTCTATTTTTATTGGTTTTGATTTATTTATATTTTATTTAAAATTCAGATGGAGGATATTTTTGTAGTAGCATTTGTATTTTAAAGTTAATGAACTAATACCATTAAGGGATTAAAATAGTATAAACTGTGCAGTATAACTAATTTGTTCATATCACATTTTCTTTCAAAGTTTAGACTTTTCGGATCTTAGGAATGGCCGCCAGTAATTCTAACTTATACCACAAAGACTCCGATCTTTTGGAATGGAGGCTAAGAGATACGCGCTCGATCTAAGGTAGAACGGAAGTGGTTGTCAGGCACGCGTTCATAGGTGAGAATGATGATGAGTGTCACAGATCATCACATTCATCATGTTGAAGTGCAACGAATATCTTAGAATAAGAATAAGCTTGAATTGAATAGAAGAACAATAGTAATTGCATTAATACTCGAGGTATAGCAGAGCTCCACACCTTAATCTATGGTGTGTAGAAACTCCACCGTTGAAAATACATAAGTGATGGTCTAGGCATGACCGAATGGCCAGCCCCATTGTCTAAGGATTAACAATAATCAAAGATGTTCCAAAAGCTCGTCCAAAGATCAAAATACAATAGTAAAAAGTCCTATTTATACTAGACTAGCTACTAGGGTTTACAGAAATAAGTCTAAGTGCAGAAATCCACTTTCAGGGCCCACTTTGGTGTGTGCTTGGGCTGAGCTTGAGCTTTACACATGTAGAGACTTCTCTTGGGGTTAAACGTCAAGTTGTAACGTGTTTTTGGCGTTTAACTCTGGTTTGTGACGTGTTTCTGGCGTTTTACTCCAGAATGCAGCATGGAACTAGCGTTGAACGCCAGTTTGCATCATCTAAATTCGAACAAAGTATGGACTATTATATATTTCTGGAAAGCCCTGGATGTCTACTTTCCAACTCAGTTGAGAGCGCGCCATTTGAAGTTTTGTAGCTCCAGAAAATTTATTTCGAGTGCAGGGAGGTCAGAACCAACAGCATCAGGAGTCCTTTTTCAGCCTGAATAAGATTTTTGCTCAGGTCCCTCAATTTTAGCCAGAAAATATCTGAAATCACAGAAAAATACACAAACTCATATTAAAGTCCAGAAATGTGAATTTTGCATAAAAATAATAAAAACACCCTTAAAAGTAGCTAGATCCTACTAAAAACTACCTAAAAATAATGCCAAAAAGCGTATAAATTATCTGCTCATCAATGGCTAAAGATCTACTACAACGATTAGCTTGGTAAGGCCACCTAGAAAAATATATCAGTGGCCACATACAAAAACGTGCCACATCATCTGCCGACCACACCTTTGCAGGGCAATATTCTAGAGACAAGGAAAAAATGACTCATAATCATCCTGATCAACCATGAGGATTTATTAACTGTATCTCTAGAGGTTTTGCGAGTGGAGGAGCAACAACCTCAGCCTGAAAACGTACATACCGAGCTATGCTCTTGGTAGAAGGCACTTTGAATACAATCCAAACACTTTCCCATTTTTCAGAGATGACATTTCAAACATCTGATTTCAATGCAAACACTGCAAATCTGGATGACCATATTGTCATTTCTATCCAGCTGGGAGACCTTTTATTCTATTCTATTCTACATTTCAGAAAATGAAGCTGAGCAATAACATACTCCAGCCATCCACTGGAGACCTGGTAGAATTCTCAGGTAAACGTGTCCCAGTTTTGGGATCTGTGTGGTTACAAACCACACTGGGTAAGCATCCCTTATCTAAGACTTCTGATGTTCAATATTTAGTTGTCGATTGTTTTAGCCCTTAGAATTTAATACTTGACCGACCTTTTTTAAATAAGTTAGATGCTACAGTATCTATAATTGATCTCAGTGTTAAGTTCTCTATGCAGAACGACCTTATCGCAACCATTCACAGTGACCATCGTGAAGCATGTCAGTTCTACAACATCAGTCTCAAACTGCCAAACCGAGATATAGGAGCCCAAGTGAACAATGTCCATAATTCTGACGAGATATAGGAGCCCAAGTGAAAAATGTCCATAATTTTGACGAGCTCCCAGCACTCGCAGACCTTGACCCAAGAGCCAAGTTCCTTAACGACCAACACCAATGGAGGAATGGTGCATGAATCCCTACACTTCGTACAACTAAACCAACAAGTGCACCGGGTCGTCCAAGTAATACCTGAGCGAATTAGGGTTGATACCCCGAGGATTGTAGTTTGAAGCAAGCTGTGGTTATCTTGTAAATCTTAGTCATACAGATAGAAGAGTTATTAGATTTGTGAGATCTGAACTAGGTTGATATGTTTAATTGCATAAAAGGAAATAAAGATAAAAAGGGTATAAAATACTTTGTGAATTTGAATGTAACCAATGATAAGAAGATGGTTAAGGATTGGAGATGATTTGTCCTTCTGGATTAACTCTGGTCTTACTATCTTCTTCAATTGTGAATGATTTCTTCTATGGCAGGATATATGTGATTGACACTGGTTTGTGCAGCTGCCAATACTCCTCCAGATCTGAACCCCAAGGTTAGTGCGAATCCATTCTGATTGAGGGTGAAGCTCTTGCAGTCCATTCTCCTTAATGATCCTAATCAAAATGCCACAGACAATGTCGGATCTTTCGGATTAGAGAATGATGCGCTTTTGGGTTCTAGCCTCTACCATAGAGACCCTAATCTCCCCATACATCGGCTGGACTGGTGTCTTGAGAAGTCCCCAACGAAGTCGTGGATTAGCCGTTTAAGAGATGTATAATCAAGCTGATGGTTCATCATTGTCCAATGAAAGACTCACTCTGAACCCATGTAGAATGTGATAATCTTATGCCAGTTCAACGCATTCATATTGATGAAAAATGAAGATACATCTTAGAATTGGATCAAACACGGATTGAAGAGAAACAGTAATACTTTTATTAATCCATAAAACTCAGCAGAGCTCCTCCCCTCAACCTAGGAGGTTTAGAGACTCATACTGATAGAAAATACAATGTGAAAAATGAAAAATATGGCAGATCCCCCTGTATGATTGGTGTAAAATTCTTTAAATACTAAACTAATGACTAAGGATTACATTAAGAAGGGTAAAACAGTATTTTAGTGCGAAAATACACTTCTGGGGCCACTTGATGAGTGTTTGGGCTGAGTTTTGATGAGATCCACATATTAGGAGGCCTCTAGGGTATTGAACGCTGGCTAGGGTGTCCTCTTTGGGCATTTGGACACTGGACGTCTGGAATGGGGCAGGAGGCTGGCGTTGGACGCCAGTTTTGGGCCTTTTATTCTGATCCAAAGTATGAACTATTATAAATTGCTGGAAAGCTCTTGAAGTCAACTTTCAATAACTGTTAAGGATGCTCTATTTGGATTTCTGTACTTCCAGAAAATCTCTTTTGAGTGCAAGGAGGTCAGATTCGGACAGCATCTGTAGTGCTTTCTCTGTCTCTAAATTAGACTTTTGCTCCAGCTCCTCAATTTCAGCCAGAAAAGACCTAAAATTGCATAAAAACATACAAACTCAAAGTAGAATAAAAAAATGTGAATTTTACACTAAAACCTATGAAAACTTAATCAAAATTAAACAAAACATGCTAAAAACTATATGAGAATAATGCCAAAAAGCGTATAAAATATCCGCTCATCACAACACCAAACTTAAACTGTTGCTTGTCCCCAAGCAACTAAAAACACAGTAGGATAAAAAGAAGAGTAAGATATAATAAATCTCAGAGTTTCCAATGAAACTCAATTTCAATTAGATGAGCGGGATTTAGTAGCTTTTTGCTTCTGAATTGTTTTGGCATCTCACTATCCATTGAAATTCAGAATGGTTGGTCTCTTTAGGAGCTTAGAATCCAGATGATATTATTGATTCTTCTAGTTCAGTTTTTTTTTTATTTTTGAACACAGCTTTCAGAGTCTTAGCCATGACCCTAAGCACTTTATTTTTCAGTATTACCACCGGATACATAAATGCCACAAACACTTTAATTGGGTGAACTCTTTCAAATTGTGATTCAGTTTTGTTAGAATTCCCAGATAGAGGTGTCCAGAGTTCTTAAGCACACTCTTTTTGCTTTGGACCACGACTTTAACGGCTCAGTCTCAAGCTTTTTACTTGACACCTTCACACCACAAGCATATCTGTTACTTCTGACTCTGAAAAAAAATTCAAGTTTTAACTCCTATGCTACCTTGGAGGGTTGTACTTTATATTAACTTTTTCAAAGTTAAAAGTTCTGATAATGATTTTTTAGATGCTAATAAGTCAAATGATGATTTTTAATAAATTTTTAGAAATTATTTATTATTCCATTTTAAATTTATAAGTTTATAAAAATGTAGATTTTCTGGAATTTGAACTAAAACACAAAAAATTGAATTTCTATTCTTATTCGTTTTATTTTTTTGATTTTTGATTTGGATTCAAACGGGGATATTTCTACCAATGAGTTATAGCTCAAATGGCATAATTTTTCCATACTCACCTAAGAAGTCGTAGATTTGAGTCTCCTATCTTTGACATTTATGTTTTATCCTAAAAATAATTTAATATTTAGATATTTTGCATAAAAATATTCTTTTTATATCAATTATTTTTTGCTATAATAATATATTTTTTTGTTTATTTGTTATGTTAAAATATCTTTTTAAAAATAAAACAGATCTTTTATAAAAAAATATACATAGTAATTTTAAAAGATGTTTTTTATTATTTTTATTTTTATTATTAAAATTTACTAAACACACTAAAAACTAAAGAAATAATAATTTAATGGTACCGAAACAATCTCTAAAACTTTTTTGAGAAGGTGTTTGTAAGTATATAAATTAAAAAAATTTATATGTTTGTGCCGACAAATTTTAAATGCTATTGGTGTTTTTGAAAATATTTAAAATTAGACATTAATTTAGATAGATCAATTTTGTCACATTTATTAAAAGCATAATAGTGTTAAAAATTTTATATTAGTTCCTCTATATAAACGAATAATATGATGTAAAAATTGATTTACCTAACGAAATAAAGATTTAAAAATTAATTTAGTTTTGTGCCACTAGAATTTTAGAACTATCTTTCATTTTTGGGTTTGACTGTGAAACCTAACTTAAAATGATTTTCTTTTAAAAAATAGGTATTTAAATTAAAGAATATTATTCGTATTATCTTTGTCTATATGTTTTTGTATATTTTTTTTTTCCTTTTTGGAATTGAAAATATAGTTGAGAAGAAGTGAAAAAAATAAAAATTTGTCTCTTATTATCGAATAAAGAAAAAAATGTTTTCTTGTGTTTTTAAAGACTGAAATATTGTATAAATACTATTAATAGAAGTTAGTGCAAGAAATAATTCTTGATTTTTCTTCAACAAGATTTTATATTCAAATGATGATGGTAGAAAAATTTCACACCATGTATATGCGGTTCGGCCATAATAAAAAGATTGTTGTGATTTCTTTAAAAGAATATCACAAATACTAATTTATTTTTTATTTTTTCCCTAAAGGAGACAACACTTTGGACACACAACTTATAAGTATTGTGATTATACATGTATTATATATATTTTAGTAATATTTTTTATTTTTAAATTAAAAAATATGATTAAATAATAAAAAAATTACTTTAATTTTAGTAATACTTTTTAAAATACGATAACTATAGTGGGCACATTAGCATTACCTTCTAAAAATAGTAGGAGTGGCTTCATTGTTGTAGTCTATGTCTAGTATTAATAGAACAATAAGGTAAAAGACACAGATTAAAATAAATTTCAATATTTTATTTGGTGTAAAGTGGGGGATAAAAATTGAAACAAGAATGAAATTTTAATTTAATTTATACAAAAGATAAAATTAAAATTAATTAATTAAAATAAAGGTATTTTAGGTATAAAATATTTTTAAAATTTTAGTCTTTATCTCTAAAAATTTTAGTCCCCTGTATCTTCATTTTTTGGAGGTACTAAAATTTTGGGGACAGAGACAGAAATTTTAGTACCAATATCTAAACCAACAAACATGATACTGAATTTCAGTCTCTCAATTTCTGTCTCAGTCTCTCAAAACAAACGCTACCTAAGAGTGTGAACTTTTCTTAAAAAGTATAAATCAAGGAATGTAACTGATGCAGTAAAGAATGAGATCTCATACATGTAAGAGAAAAGAAAAGATTGAGTAGAATTCATGTATTGAGATAGATATCAAGTCTTAAACTATATATAACAATTAAGAGTTCTATCATCACATATTTGAATTATGTTGTAACATAATGTAATAGAAGACAGAATTCAAATAGCTACTAACTATCTCATTTAGCACGAGAGAAAATATCAACTAATCTCCTAACTACTCTCAATACCCCTGCAAATTTAGGTTAAATTTTATGTACAATCTAAGTTTGGATTTAAATCTTTGAAGCAAATTAATAGACGAAAGTTTTATAAATATCTATCACTTGATCTTGAGTAGGTATATTAACACATACAATTATTTTTTATTAACTATCTCTTAGAAAATGGAGGTCAATTTCTAGATGTTTACAACGGCTTTGCAAGACTAAATTTGCTATCGACAGATATGTACTTTGATTATCATAATAAATAGTGTAATTGTCCAAGATAATTATTGTTTCTTCAATAGCTGTTGAATCGACGTGATTTTTGTCAGTAATGTGGCTAAATTCCCATATTCAAATTTTATTGTAGACCGGCTTATCTTGATTTGTTTGCTACATTTTATGAAATAAGGTTACTACAAGGTAGACGAAATAACTACTCGCTCACAATTTCCTATCATCCATACTTGTTGTCCAATCAAGATCTGAAGAAGACAATTACCTATAATTAGTTTTTTATTGTTGTATTGTTGGACAACACATAAACTAGGAACTTAGTTGATTGAGAAAGCTATGTTTTGTCTTGTGACAAGGAGATATTGCAGAGCTTCGAAAATAGATTTATACTTCTTCGAATCGTTGTCACACGCCAGAGTAAAATCATTGTCACAGAGGGTAGAATCATCCGTGCTCGAGGATAATCATCGTTGCCAGAGGCGAAATCATCGTGAAAGCATCATCGTCTTCGTCTTTGGTAGAGGCAGAAGCGTCGCCGTCATTATTGTGTCACCATCCAACAAGATCGTCAGAGGCAAAATCGTCTTCATTGCAGTTTGGTCTTTGTTGCCACTTCTAGCAAAATCGTTCTTCTCTGTTGGCTGCTCTACCTTCCAGTAAGTTAGCCTGAGTAATTTCTGTAATTTTCATTTATCTTATATTTTTTGTTTCTCTTATTAATTATTTTGTGATTTTTTATTTTTTTTAATTTCATACAATTATTTTATGATTGTGCCTCAGTTTTTTTTAATCATGCACAGTTGCTAAAGGAAGTTGAAATTGAATATTTGAAATTTCTTAATCATGAAGTGGGATGGCAATTGCAATATGCTCTATGATGAGGATCTTGAGACTGCTAAGAATGCCATTGAAAAGGAGTTAGCCAAAGTGAAATTAAATTCACACTTCAAGTTGCTCTTTGCTGTGGATGATGATGTATTATCTATGTATTAGTGTTTATATAGATTAGATGAACTTTTATATGAATAATTTGATGTATTGAAGGCTCTAATAGGCAATTAAGATTGGCTTTGTAATGATAATTCGGATGATGTTTCTTTTCTTTTCAATTTTTTTGAATGTTTTTTTATTTTTTAAAAATTCACAGATATCTAAATCCTCAACTAATACGGGAAATTATAATTTTTATTTTATTTTTGATCTAATTTATTAATAAAGAAATTAATATTGGTGGTATTGTAATTATTAATTAATTATATTGACAGTTGATTTGTTCTTTTATGAAAAGAACACAACTGTTTATGAAAATTCATAAAATTTCGGTGTCCAATTCTAATCATCAAAACAACAAACACTTTATCTGGGTTTGTAATTCAAAAATTGGTAGTTCCAAATTAAATCAAAGATTTTATGGTCATGACTGGAGATTCGTAAATTATTAATTTTTATAAAATATCTAATATGTGATATCAGAGCAAAAATTATTTTTGCCTAGCCATTATTATTTGAAAAAAGTATGAACATTGAATTATTTAGAATTCAAAAGAAAAAAATTTAAGTTTGTTATTAAATTTCAAAATTATTTAACATCATCCAAAAAATGTTCATACTTATTTAGAATTGAAAATATTTAATATTTTCTAATGAAAGAATATTTTTAAAATCTAATTAAGAGACCCAAATAAAGAGAAAAGAGAATAACGATAAATATCTCTAAAGTACTTTCTCAAATTACCATGACTTAAATGTTGTCGATTTATTTTGGTGGTAGAAGAGTGAGGGCTAGTAATAACCTTGCCGTGCTTATTTTTCATTTGGTTCTTCCTTTTGATTCGGGAAGTTCTCTGGTGCTGATAATGAAAGTAAGCATGTGATGCTTATGCTATGTGTTTAGGTGTTAGTGCGACTAGGGGTGGCAAATAGGCCTAAACCTACCGAGCCGGCCTGCGTAACCCGCCAAAAAGGCAGGCCAGGCTGAAAAATTGGGACTGCCAAAGAGCAAAAGTTCACCTAACCCGCACCGCTTAAACCGCGAGCTTTAGCGGGGCGAGGCGGGTTTTCCCGCCGAACTTAGTTTTTTTTTTGTAAGTGAGTATTTTGTAATTTTATTGCCAAAATCCAACTTTTTCCAACCCAACTGACAAGAATATGAAGATGAAAATTGAGTGTTTTGGATTCTGTTTTATAATTACAAAGACTTTAATGTTTGTGAATATAAAAAATATTTTTTTATGCTTTTAGAAATTATAAATTTATTAATATGGTTGTGAAATTATATATATTATTTAGTAGTTAATAGTAAAAAGAAAAAAAAAAGAGGAGCTTTGGCGGCCTTAGCCTGCCAGCCCGCAGAGGAGCTTTGGCGGCCCTAGCCTGCCAGCCCGCAGTTAGATCAGGCGGGGTGGGATTCTAAGACCGCCTCACTGGGTGGGGCGGGACGGAACGGGGCGGACTTCCCCGCTTGCCACCCCTAAGTGTGACGCATATACGGAGACTTGTGCTCACAGATGCTATTTTCAGATTGGATGTGGAGCTACATTAATATTTGCGTTTTCATTTGGGAGAAGCGCGATTAATTAGTATTAAATACATTGTTAAGAGTCAGAATAATGTGGGCTGGTGAGTGAGATAAAATAGTGAAGTTTAGGACTTGAATCCATACAATTGTTTCTCTTGTTAGTGTAATATGAATTTTCATATTAAATCCAAAAGAGAAGGGTAAGAGAACTTTAAAAAAAAAAAAACAAAATATATACGTGATATTGAAAAAAATAACATGTTAAATTTTTGATTTTTTTATAATTATTAATGGGGTTAAATACATGGTCTATTTTCTTTACTAACATATTATCTGAATAAGTATAATGTTATTAAAAAACTCACTCATACTGTTTTAAATTGCCACAAATTAAAATTATTTTTACTATTTATCATACCTTATCATAATTATGTAAAAATTATTATTGTACAATATAAATTAATTAATACATGCTACAGAAAAAAATTAAAAGAGAATTATTAGTAATAATTTCAAAGATAATATTATTATTTAATTTGTTGACCTGATTTAAGTTAATTATATGAAACTAGTGTTAAAATATTAAAAAATTAGAATAAGAACAAATAAATAAAAATTGAAATCAAATCAAATGTGAATAAAATAGGAATAAAGAATTGATTTTAAGAAGATACAAATTTATATTCATGACATAAAAAAATGACAAATATCAATTTTATAGGATTAAAAAGATAAAATTTACTATTTACTTTTTTCAATTATTTTTCCAAACTAAAAGTTAGATATTCATTTTTTCCTCTTTTATTCATTCTTTCTATATTTTTGTTCTTATCGTAGTTTATTTTTTGACTATCTTTTTTCTCTTTTATTCCAAATGATTGCTACTAAAGTTCATATATTTGCAAACAACAATACAATTTGAAAAAAAATATTTTTTTTATTTTATTCTACTTGATAGACTCACTACTTAGATTCTTTTAATTGGTTCAAATATGTCTTATACATCAACATCTAATCATAAATTAATATCATTAATTTTACTGGCTAGAAACAGAAATCGAAACCCATAAATATCCTACAATCAATGCATCCTACACGTGTTACTATCTAAATTTGACACATAATATCAGTATTACATGTTTATTTTTGGTGTCCTTACCAAAAAAATTTTTCTTTTCATTTTGCGTTTAATTAAAAAAAAAACAGAGAAAGAAGATGATGATGAAAACTGGAAGGAGATAGCGTGCTATACATGTATTGTATTAGGTTTCATTGACTCTTTCATTCGTTAGTAAATATGTTTGGTCCATTTCTTTTTTTGTTTTTAACTGGCTTCAGTTTTAAATTCAAAATGGCTATAAAGTTACAAAATTTGTTTTGAGTGAGTGTTGAACTTAGATACTGCATTTGGTTTCATTGACTCTTTCATTTGTTAGTAAATATGTTTGGCCCATTTATCTTTTTTGTTTTTAATTGGGCTTCAGTTTTGAATTCAAAATTTCTATAAAATTACAAAAATTTGTTTTGAATGAGTGTTAAACTTAGATACTTCATTAGATTTCATTGACTCTTTCATTCATTAGTAAATATGTTTGGCAAATTTCTCTTTTTTGTTTTTAACTGGACTTCAGTTTTGAATTCAAAATTGCCATAAAATAAAAAATTTTTGTTTTAAGTGAGTGTTGAACTTAGATAATGCATTAGGTTTCATTGAATCTTTCATTCATTAATAAATATGTTTAGCCCATTTCTTTTTTTTGTTTTGCTATAAAATTAAAAAATTTATTTTG
Organism: Arachis duranensis; assembly: GCF_000817695.3. Taxonomy (NCBI): domain Eukaryota; kingdom Viridiplantae; phylum Streptophyta; class Magnoliopsida; order Fabales; family Fabaceae; genus Arachis; species Arachis duranensis. The sequence goes on from NC_029781.3 coordinate 22,218,659, forward strand.
AGTGTGTTAAACTTAGAAACTCCAGTATTTATAAAAAATATTAAGCCAATAGAACATATTTAATTTTATAACTTTTGCTGTTACTTGATTTATTTATTTGATGATCATGATTATGTTTGCATGTAATATAAATTCTTCCACTGCATATCATATTGTAATTAATATATAACTTATTGAAGAGTAGTCACAACATTAGGGTTGAATGCGGATCGGATTGAATATGGTCAAAATTTTGATTTGATCCGTACTAAAATTATCGAATTGGATTCAATATTCGTGATTTTTTAGTTTGGATCCGATCTGCCTCGAACGGATCTCAGATATATTGTAAAATATATAAATATTTTAAAAAGCTTATTTTTATTTAAAAAGTATCAATAAAATACTATTTTTATAATCTTTAAATATGTTTACTCATAGCCAATGAATTATACCTCAAATGGCATAGTTTCCCCATACTCATCTAAGAGGTTGCGAGTTTGAGTCTCCCTATCTTTAGTAAAAAAAAATATATTTACTCTTAAAAATATTATTAACCATATTTTTCTTAAATAATAAAAATAAAATAATACAACTTATATGATAATTATTAGTTGAAATAAAACATAAAAACAATATTTACTTACTTATTTATTTGTTTTTGCGGATCTGCGGATATGCGGATATCTAAATGAAATCCGCAATCCGATCCGATAACCTTGTGGATCAGATCCGATAACCTTGCAGATTGGATCAATATCCACAATTTTTGGATCGGATCCGGATAAATACCGCGGATATGCAGATCGGATCAGATATGGATCAATATCCACAATTTTTGGATCGGATCCGGATAAATACCGCGGATATGCAGATCGGATCCGATCCATGAAACCCCTACACAACATCTTTGATAATAATTATACTTAAAGAAATCACATAAAAGTCAATATGATATATTTGTAATTGTTGTGAATTATATAATGAACTTACCCACAAAAATTTATTATGTTATTCACATGCAATTAAGTTGAAATCAAAATATTGTTTATTTATTAATTAGCCTACAGGTATTAAAAAACAATATTTTAATTTTTAGTTTCAATATTTTGGTTAATATAGTAAATATTATGTGTGTTAAAGTCTTTGTCCATAGGTAGATTTTTAATGTTACTATGATTCTCATATTTATTTTCATATAACTTGCATTGGCATGTATTATCTTATGTTATAGATTTTGATGTGCCCATTTAAAGTTGAGTAATGTGAGCATGATTTATTATTTACTGCAATAATGATATCTGAAACTGTATCTGAAGTTTATTTGTTAAGTGGTGATAACTATAAGGAATGGAAAGATAAAGTTCTCTTTCACTTAGGGTGTGCAGACCTTGACTATGCTCTTTATAGGGAAGAGTCTCTGGCACCTACTGATGCTAGTAATCGGGCCGAGGTAGCATTATACGAACGATGGGAGAAATTTAACCATTTAAGTATGATGTTCATTAAATTTTGTATCTCAGCTAATATTCAGTATTCAATTCCTGATTGCAAGAATGTCAAGGATTATATGATGGCAATTGATGAACAATTTTATAGCACAATTGTCATCCATGAGGCTTAACAGCGTAAGGAGTATGCGTGAGCACATCATGATGTTGAGAGACATAGCAACATAACTAAAGGCTTTAGAGGTTGAGATCTCTAACTCATTTCTAGTTTATCATATTCTGAATTCTCTTCTTGTCAGTAAGGACCATTTAAGATTTCTTACAACACACATAAAGAAAAGTGGTCCATCAATGAATTACTAATAATGTGTGTGCAAGAGGAAGGAAGGCTAGTGATGGATCTCAGATCGTCGGTTAGAAATTTTCACTAATTGAAAAGAATGGATCCGTTGCGAGTATAGCTTGCAACCAACAAAACGGTCCAAATCAAAGTTTAGAAGAAGAGTGTCACAATTCAACTAAATAAAAACGAAAAATTTTACTTTTTGAGTCATTTTTCCTTGGACTAGCAATCAAGTGTGCAAGTTTGGTTGTGAATTTGGGATTTTCATGCATAGAATAAAAATTACAGGAATAAAAAATTAAATAAACTAAAGCAATGAAATAACAAAAGCTAGAATTAGCAAACAAGCAAGACAATGAAGTAAGCAAGCATGAATAGGATTAACGACTAAGCTACCACTAGATCAAAATACAATTAATGCAAACTAAGAAAGACTGAAGTAATAAACTAATGAGAATGTAGTTCAATGCATGAAAGAATCTTGACTTGGAGTTGAGAGTTAAGGAATCCTATGCTTGTCATAACCACAACCATCACAATTACAATGAGTTAATCCCACTTCGTTAATCCCTAAACAATGGGAAAAGTCAAGTAGGCATAATTAACCTTAATCCACAAATCCTAACTAACTTACTAATTAAGCTTAGTAAAAAGCTAGCATTAGTGGAAACAAGACAAACTAACAACCTAAAATTACCACTTAATGTTGGACACTAATGACTCTAGGATCCTAGTTACATAAATCCCAAGTCAAGGAGTGAAAAACTACTCCATATTCATAATAGGCATTTCAACAAATAGTTGGTGGGCACAATAACAAAACATAGTAAATTGAAAAAGATACTTGAAACTATAACCAACCAATATAAACAATCAACAATAGTAACTCAATCAAACATATATAAAGCTCAAAATATCAAATTCATTTACTAGAAACTCAAGAATTCACAAGTAATTAAACTAAAAAAGTAACTTTAATTATAAGAAAGTATGAGTAAATATAGTGTAAATGAAGAGAAAGTTAAGGACAACTTACAATAGAAACAAGCTAGAATCCAATATTTAAATGTAAATATTAAACTCTACTAAAATCCTAGTAAAATCCTAACGAGAATTGAGAGTGTTTTCTAAGAGAAAAAAAACCTTAAACCTCACTAAAACTTGCTAATATGATGTATGTATGTGTTGCAATATTGTCCCCATATGATAGAGCTTCAGCACTTCACATTTGGGCCGAAGAGGCCCCCAAAAATGCGAGGCATGTGACTTTCTAAATGAGGCACGCGTTCGTTCTTGTGCGTACGCACACTTGCTGAAAATTCTCCTGTGTGTACACACAGTCATGTGTGCGTACGCATGCATCAAAATGCTCCATTTGTGCGTACGCACGGGAAGGTGTGCGTAAGCACTTACCAGAATGCTCTTCTCCTTTGTTTCTTCATGGATTCTCCCACTTTGCACGCTTTTCTTCCACTTTTTCAATGCCATCCTTGCCGGTTGGTCCTAAAATCACTCAACAAAACATATCACAATATTGAATGGAATAAAAGTGTTACTAGATTGACTATTTAGATCATAAAAAGCATTTTTTCAATAATTAGGTGCAATTTAGAAAGAATTCACAAAAGCATGCTATTCAAGTGAATAAATACAAGTTTATGTGATGAAATTCACTCAATTCAAGCAAAAAATTATCATAAAATGTAGAGTCATAAGCTAGTTCAAGAGCTTGATGAAGGTGCACCATTGATAACAAATAAGGATGGTAAGAAGCGAGCTTATAAGAAGACAAGAAAGGGTATTGCATCCCATCTTATGAAGAAAGAAGGTGCACGGTGTTTCTTTTGTAAAAAGAAAGGACGCATGAAGAAGGAGTGCCCAAAGTTTAAAGCTTGGCTTGAAAAGAAACGTACTAACCTTTGTGATCTTATTCCTTCAGTGTGTTTTGAATCGTTGAAATATGTCATAACACTTGGTGGATTGATTCTGGTGCTGAAATTCATATTTCAAATACCATGCAGGGTTTCATAAGGAAAAGAAAACCAATAGGAAGTGAACTGAGCATTTATATGGGCAATCGGATGCATTCACGTGTAGAAGCCGTTAGAACATTTTGGCCTGTATTAAGTACTGGTTGTATTTTAGTTTCAGAAAGAACTATTTATATCCCAGAGTTTTCTAAAAAATTAATTTCTTTATCTAAGCTTGTAAAACAAGGATTATGTATACATTTTTATGATGATGCTATTCACATTATTAAAAATTCTAATATTATTAGATGTAGTACTTTAATTGGTGATTTATTTAAAGTCAATTTAGCTAATAATGTTCTATCAGGTTTAATGGTTATGCATGGTAAAATGATATGAATGAAAAATCCTCCATGTTGTGGCACCGAAGGTTGGGACATATCTTCATTGGGAAAATGAAAAAATTAGTAAGTGGTGGGATTCTTGAACCTCTAAACTTTACTGATTTTGATCAGTGTGGATTGCATTAAGGGGAAGTAAACCAAAAAGTCTCAAAAAGGTGCTAAGAGGAGTTCTGACATATTAAAAATAATTCACACTAACATATGTTGTCGTGATATGTCCTCAAGTGGTAAGAAATACTTCATCTCCTTTATTGATGATTATTCACGATATATGTATCTTTATATGCTTCATAATAAATATGAGACATTTGACACTTTTAAACTTTATAAAGCTGAAGTAGAGAAACAATGCGAAAAGCAAATTAAGATCATGAGATCAGATAGAGGTGGAGAATTCTATGAGAGATATACTGAAAGTGGACAAGCACCTGGTCCTTTTGCAAAATATATTCAAGAGCATGGTATTATGGCACAATACACCATGCCTAGCACACTAGATCAAAATGGTGTAGCTGAAAGAAGAAAAAAGACTTTGCTGGATATGGTGAAGAGTATGCTTAACAACTTCAATCTTCCTTTATTCTTGTAGAATGAAGCCCTTAAGACAACCGCGTATATATTAAATAGAGTTCCAACCAAGGCAGTTGCTAAAATGCCATTTGAACTATGAAAAAGTTGAAAACCTAGTTTGAATCATATACGGATTTGGGGTTGTTCTGCTGAAGTTTGAGTTTATAATCCATAAGAAAGGAAATTGGACCCAAGGACAATAAGTGCCTATGTTATATGTTATGAAATGTCTAAGGGTTATAGGTTTTATTGTCCTTCCCATTCAAGTAAAATAGTTGAATATAGAAATGTAAGATTTTTAGAGCATGATGTGAAAAGTGGAAGAAATCATTCTTTTAAGGTTGTTGAGAATGATAATGTTTGTCAAACCTCTCCATGTACAAGAGTGATTATTCAATACAATGCCCATACAAATAGGATCAATGTAGAATAACCTGTTATTGATGTTCTACATCATAAAGATAATGTTCTAGTAGATCGTATGGTGGATGGTCAAACTCTTCATAATGAAAATGTTGTTCAAGAACACATTGTTCAAGAGAAACCCCAAGAAGAGGGAGAAGCTGTTATGCCACTACTTTTACAAGAAGTTGATGATGCAACATTAAGAAGATCAATTAGAATAAGAAAACCTTCAAGTTCTAGTAACTATGTAGTGTATCTTGCTGAGTCTGACTATGATGTTTGTTATGAAAAAGACTCAATGACATTTTCACAAGCAAAGAAAAGTCGTAATTCTAATTTATGGCTAGATACTATGAAGGATGAAATGAATTCTATGGCAGATAACCAAGTTTAGGATCTTGTAGAATTACCTGATGGGAAAAAGGCCATTGGTTATAGATGGGTATTTAAGACCAAGATAGCTTCATCGGGAAATATTGAGCGCTATGAGGCTCGACTTGTTGCCAAAGGATTTACTCAAAGGGAAGGTGTTGACTACAGAAAAATCTTTTCTCCTATTTTAAAGAAAGACTCTTTTCGCATCATTATGACATTGGTAGCGTACTTTGACATTGAATTGCATAAAATGGATGTGAAAATAACCTTCTTTAATGGAGATTTGGAAGAAGAAGTCTATATGAGATAACCCAAAAGATTTATCTCAAGTGCTAGCAAGGAGTTAGTTTGCAAGCTTAAGAGAGCAATGTATGGTTTTAAGCAGGCTTTTCAACAGTGGTATTTAAAGTTTCATGATGTGATTTTTTCATTTAGGTTCATTGAGAATATTGCTAATCAATGTATATACCACTAGGTTAGTGGGAGTAAGGTCATATTTCTCATCTTATACGTAGATGACATTTTTCTTGCAACAAATGATTCAGAGTTGTTACATGAGGTGAAATAATTTCTCTCTAGATATTTTGATATGAAAGATATGGGTGACTTATCTTATGCCATTAGCATAAAGATTTATAGAGATAAACATAAAATAATTTTAAGTTTATCGCAAGAAACCTATATCAACAAAGTTCTTGAGAGTTTTAAAATGTAAAATTATTCATCAAGTGTTGCACCTATTGTAAAAGGTAACAAGTTCTGCTTAGATCAATGTCTCAAAAATGAACTTAAAAATAAACAGATGCAAAATATTCCTTATGCTTCAACCGTTGGAAGCCTAATGTATACTCAAGTCTGAACAAGACCTGATATTGCTTTTGCTGTTGGTATGTTAGGAAGATATTAAAATAATCCAAAAATTATCCATTGGAGAGCTACAAAGAAGGTCTTAAGGTATTTTCAAGGGACCAAGGACTTCATGCTTACATATAGAAGAACTGACAATTTGAAAATTGTTGGATACTTAGATTTAGACTTGGCAGGATGTGTTGATTCTAGGAAATCAACATCATGATACATATTTATGCTTACTGATGGAGCAGTATCTTAGAAGAGTGCAAAACAATCACTTGTAGCCACTTCTACCATAAAAGCCAAGTTTATTGCTTGCTTTGAGGCTATATCACAAGGTATTTGGCTAAAAAATTTTATCTTTGAGCTTAAGATCATGAATTGTATCTCTAGGCCATTGAGAATATATTGCGATAATTCTGCTGCTGTATTTATGTCTAAGAATAATAGAAGTATTAGTCGAAGTAAGCATATCGACATTAAGTACTTAGCCATCAAAGACTGAGTTAGGTCTAATGAGGTATAGATAGAGCATATTAGTACTAAACAGATGATAGTTGATCCTTTGACAAAAGGCATGCCACCAGGACTGTTTAAGGATCATGTAACTGGTATGGGTTTATGTTTTGTAACGTCACTTATATGACTTATGTTGTATTATATGACATATTTGGATATCAAATTCTTATTATTATTTATTTCTCATTGGGTTAAATAATATGGCAGACTATATGTAACAAATGTTGGACCAAATGGGAGAATGTTAGAATTTTTATTTTATTTGTGGTCCAATTTGTTAATATAGAAATTAGTTTGGATGGTATTATAATTATTAATTAATTACGTTGGCAGTTGATTTATTCTTTAATGGAAAGAATATGACTGTTCATAAAAATTTATAACGTTTGGGTCCCCAATTCTAATCATCACAACAACAAACATTTTGACTCCATCTGGCTTGGTGATTCAAGAATTAAAAATTCCAAATTAAATCAAAGATTTTATGGCTATGGCTGGAGGTACATAAATTACTGATTTTTATAAAATATCTAACATGGGGTCCCCATTACTCGTGGCGGAGATGGGCGAATTATAGTGGGGCCTGTTGCCATCCCTATAGGACAGTAGAAAAGGTTAGTGAAGAAATAATATGCATAGGCACTAGCTTAGCTAGTTCCATTCTAGCCTTATCAAGTAAAACAGCTGTATATCTTTATTGAGTTAGGCACAATCTATTCTATTTGCAAAATAATCAACTTCTAATTTTTGAAGATAGTTTAATTTTCCCAAATCCTTTAATGGAAGATTTTAGTTAAACTTCTAATTAACATGTCAATTTCTTTAGAATTATTACCAGAAATAACAATATTATCTACATAAACAAACTTATAATAAGTAATAGTAGAAGAAGATTTCTTAACAAATATTGCAATATCTGAAGTAGTGTTGTAGAAACCAAATTCTTTTAGCGTGAGTGCCATTATTGTATACCCAAGACCAAGGAGCCTACTTGAGGCCATATATTATAATTTATATACAAGATGAATTAGATTGGATATAACATGGTCGTTTGCATATACACCTTGTCATAGAGTTTTCCATTTATAAACTCTTTTATCAAAATCAAATTATCTCATCAGTCATCTTTGTATAAAAGCAATAATAATGATAACCCAAATGGTAGTAGGATGAATTATTGGACTATATATCTCCTCAAAATCCACACGTTCAACTTGATGAAAGAAGCTATATAAGAAAACACTAAACATAGTGAGCCCTAAATCAAGAAAAGAGGAACTACATATAAAAAATTGAAAGTTAAATAGATCTCATTCAAGGCATTATGAAAACAAGGTTAGCAATCAAATTGAACAGTAAAGGTTAACTTTGTTCTTGAGATTGTATTTAAAGCAAAAGAGAAACTAAAAATGGTTTCTTGAGTTGTTATACCAAAATTTGAAGAATCACAAAGTATATTGCTGCAATTTTATCTAAGACTAACAAAAATTTAAATATAAAAAGACAATTTTAACTTGTTTAAATAATTTTTGGAATGTATTAACTATTTTAAAATCTTTATTATCTAGTTTTGAGCTGTTTATGCTTTTTCGAGTGTACTTTTGTCGATTTTTTTTTACTAAATTGAATCAGATTAAATTGAACTTACAATTTGAGGAATAAATTGAATACTTTGTACATTCTGCCTTTGACGCAATGATCTGTACACACTTTTTATGAAACCATCTTTTACATTATATCGCAACAAATCCAAAATTTGTCATAAGAGAAATCACCACAGTTCTGACAAAGGACATAAATATAACTATTTATGTGTCTCTTATCATCTTAAATTTTTGGAAAAAAGTAATTTCATGACATGGTATCAGAATTTCTATGATAAAAGAGTCTAGAATTTGATCTTTGTTAAATCCCAAAAAAAAAAAAGAATTCATCATAAGACAAATTAAAAAAAGGGAAACAAAGGCTATGCAAAATTGAAACAAATCCAAAAGAAGGTCTTATTTAAGGAAATGTGTTATAAATATAACCATTTTTATACTTCGTTCTATAAACATAAAATTTTGAGAAGAAATAATTTTGTGACAACTGATAGTGAGAATTATGGTCGGTCTAGAATTTCTCTTATAGAAAAGAATTATTTCGTTGTAAGCATAGCTCCAAACCAACTAATAACTCTCACATCAAATTTTAATGTGTTGGTTATCACAAGTACAAACCCTAATGAAAATTAACCGAAGTATTGAAACCTCGAGTAGTCTCACAAGGAATTGCAATGAAGTGATCAATTATTGCTATGAAGAACAAGGGGGTTTGATTTTCAATTGACAATAAAATATAGTAACAAGAAAGTAAATGACAAAAATTAATAAAAGAAAGGAAAAGAACTATTGGCTAGACATAAGTAATTGAGATCACCATCTTTGTCTATAAACCATATATTGATAATTATGAGGGACCAACCCATTAAGTTTACTTATATGCTTGAAGTACGTATAATGTCTACCTCAACACTTGAAGTACATCAAATAGGCTTGATCAACATCAATCCATAAGTCCTAACCTAGCTACTAATTGGCTTAGTAGTAGGCTAGAGTCAATGGTTATCAAATTGACCACTAAGGGTTCTCAAATCACCAATTCAATGAGACCCAATAACTCAAGGTCACTCAATTCCCTAAGCCTAGGCCAAGAGTAAAGAAAACTATTCAAAAACTAGTGGAATCATTTTATCAAACACTTAGAGTGCAAGAAAAGTAAACATCACCAAATGCAATAATTAATGTTACCCACAACTAACATAAGCAATAAATCAACAATAACAATGAAGAGAAACATAAAAAGGCATGGAAACATTGGTACACGAAATCGTAAGCTCACACTTTTCTCACAACTCTGCGCAGCTGACCAGCAAGTGCACTGGGTTGTCCAAGTAATACCTTACGTGAGTAAGGGTCGATCCTACGGAGATTGTCGGCTTGAAGCAAGATATGGTCCTCTTGTAAATCTCAGTCAGGCGTATTCAAATGGTTATGAGGTTTTGATAATTAAAAGAGAAATGAAACATAAAATAGGATAGAGATACTTATGCAATTCATTGATGGAAATTTCAGATAAGCGTATGGAGATGCTTTGTTCCCTCTGAGCCTCTGCTTTCCTATTGTCCTCATCCAATCATGCGTACTCCCTTCCATGGCAAGCTGTATGTTGGTGGATCACCGTTGTCAATGGCTACCATCCGTCCTCTCAGTGAAAACATATCCGCTACGGTTTCTCGCATGGCTAATCAGCTGTCGGTTCTCGATCGTGTCGGAATAAGATCCATTGATCCTTTTGCACATTGTCACTGCACCCAACAGTCACGAGTTTGAAACTCGTCATAGACATCCCATCCCAGATCCTACTCGGAATACCACAGACAAGGTTTAGACTTTTCGGATCTCAAAAATGCTGCCAAGTGATTCTAGCTTATACCACGAAGACTCTGAAGGTGTTGATTTCTTGAAAAATTTTTTCCCTGTTGTCAAGCCTGCCACTATCAGATTAGTTTTGGCATTGGCCTCTATGAAGAATTGGCCCATACATCAGTTGGATGTCAATAATGCTTTCTTACATGGAGATCTTTTTGAGGATGTTTATATGACTCTGCCACCTGGATTTACATCTCCTCGATCGAATCAATGCTGCAAGCTACTAAAGTCACTATATGGTTTACGACAATCTAGTCGTATGTGGTATAACAAACTTTCTTGTCTTTTACTATCTCATGGATATCAGTAGATCTTATCTGATTATAGTCTATTTGTTAAATTCACTGGTGCTCAAATTTCTATCTTTCTAGTCTAGGTTGACGACATTATTCTCACTGGTAATTCTATTTCTGAACTTGCTGCCATTAAGTTTATTTTGCACCAAAACTTTCGAATTAAAGACTTGCGCCCATTAAAATATTTTTTGGGTATTGAGGTTGCTCAATCAACGAAGAAAATTTCCTTATCTTAGAGAAAATATTATCTTGATCTTTTAGAAGATTTTGGTTTATTAGGTGCTAAGCCTGCCTCTGTTCCAATGGATAGTACCACAAGACTATATTAAGACAAAAGTCCCTTGCTATCTAGCCCTTTTGTATATCGTCGTTTGGTTGGGCGTCTTATCTATCTCACAACTACTCGACCAGACATCATGTATGCCACTCAACAATTAAGTCAATTTATGACATCTCCTACTGAATCTCATCTTCAAGCTGCCAAGCATGTTATCATATCTGAAAACTAGCCCCGACAAAGGACTTTTTTTTCCAAGAGAATCAGAAATTCAGCTTCTCGGTTCAGTGACTCTGATTGGGCCGGATGTCCTGACACTCGGCGATCTTTAACAGGTTATTGTTTCTTCTTAGGCAGTTCTTTAGTCTCTTGGAAGACCAAGAAACAAACCACTGTTGTCCGCTCATCCACTGAAGCAGAATATCGTGCACTTGCTAACACAACTTGTGAACTTCAATGGATACTGAATGTGTTACAATTTTTACCCATCTCTCCTATCTGCCCACCAGTTTTAGCATTGTGATTATCAGAGTGCTTTTCATATTGATACAAACCTAGTTTTTCATGAACGGACTAAACATTTAAAGGTTGATTGTCACTTAATTCGACAAAAAGTTCAAGCTGGAGTGATGAAACTTCTCCCCTAGACAGCTAGCTAACATCTTCACCAAACTTTTGTCTTCTCGACCCTTCCATCTTAATTTGAATAAGCTTGGTGTTCTTGGCATCTTTGATCCTCCAGCTTGTGGGGGCGTATTAAACTACTCTTTCACCTTAGCCCATGACAACAATAAAAAAATCTCACGGCCCACAAATTTATCTCAATAGAATACACAAATTTAGTTATAATTTTAGTCTTTATTATTATCTTATCTTTATGTTATTTTTATTTATCCTTATCTTATCTTTATTTGTTTTTATCTTTTATAAGTCAATACTCTATATATATTTAGTTTTACCTTTATAGTTTACAATTTTAATCAATAAACAATCAATAAAATTTTTTCATCTTTTCTTCTCTTTCCTTATTCTTTCACAATTTTATTATCTTTGCATACTTTTTATACACTCTTTTTCTGTTTTATTATTTACCCCATTTTTTTCCAGTCTTCTCTTCTTTTACCTTTTTTATTTTTGTAATAGGAAACTTTGGCCCCTTTAGTTTATGGAAATCTTGGCTGTTACTTTTGTGAACTGTAAACATGTTTTTTCTGCTCAACAGACATGAATAGTATAGTGTGCACAGCTTTTTTTATTTAAATAAAAAGTTTCATATTTTGCAATCTAAAATGATATTAGAAAGAATTATATTTGTGTGCTTTATATTTCAATTTCACAAGCAATGCAAGCAAAATTAAAGATATATATTTTCTCCACCTTAATTTCTTAGTTATTGTCGGTAAAATTGGAAAAAAAAAAGTTGCAAACCGAATTAGAAAATAATGTGATATGAACAAATAGACTACATTGTACATTTTCTACTATTTTTAATAATTTATTAACATTTTTTAATTTTAAGTTAATCATTAACTTTGAAGATAAATCTCAATAAAAAAATACATTATTTAGATTCAAACTAAACATAAAAAATAAAAAGTAATCAGAATAGAATATCAAATTTTGTTTTACTTTAAATTTTGAAAAATTTTATCATTATAAATTTAAAACAAAAATGAGTTAATGACTTTTTAAAATTATAAAAAATTATTATTGAGATTTTTAATGTTAAAAAAATTAATATAAAGTATAATCATTAAAGGTGACATAAGAGTTCAAACTTAAATCTTTTTAATTTTAAAGTAATAAACATGATCAAAAACTTTGTTATATACTTAATTTTACAAATTAAATGATGATTTGATTAATATAACGCTTTAATTATTTTCAAAATCACATATTGTATAAATTTAAGTGACCTCTTTATATTATTTTGTTATCACTATTTGTTATTCTTAACTATGAAAAAATTTATGTTTTAGTTCTTATGCTACCTTAGGGATATGCTTTAACATCAAAAGTTTCTATAAATTGTTTTGAAGATGCTAATGAATTCAAAAATAATTTTCAATAAATTTTAAGAAATTATTATTCATAGTGTTCTAAATTCAATTTATAAGTTTGAAAAAAAATACAAATTTTTCAGAATTTCAACTAAAATACATATTTCTATTTTTATTGGTTTTGATTTATTTATATTTTATTTAAAATTCAGATGGAGGATATTTTTGTAGTAGCATTTGTATTTTAAAGTTAATGAACTAATACCATTAAGGGATTAAAATAGTATAAACTGTGCAGTATAACTAATTTGTTCATATCACATTTTCTTTCAAGGTTTAGACTTTCTGGATCTTAGGAATGGCCACCAGTAATTCAAGCTTATACCACGAAGACTCCGATCTTTTGGAATGGAGGCTAAGAGATAAGCGCTCGATCTAAGGTAGAACGGAAGTGGTTGTCAGACACGCGTTTATAGGTGAGAATGATGATGAGTGTCATAGATCATCACATTCATCATGTTGAAGTGCAAGGATTATCTTAGAATAAGAATAAGCTTGAATTGAATAGAAGAACAATAGTAATTGTATTAATACTCGAGGTACAGCAGAGCTCCACACCTTAATCTATGGTGTGTAGAAACTCCACCGTTGAAAATACATAAGTGATGGTCCAGGCATAGCCGAATGTCCAGCCCCCAGTGTCTGAGGATTAACAATAATCAAAGATATTCCAAAAGCTCGTCCAAAGATCAAAATACAATAGTAAAAAATCCTATTTATACTAGACTAGCTACTAGGGTTTACAGAAATAAGTCTAAGTGCAGAAATCCACTTTCGGGGTCCACTTTAGTGTGTGCTTGGGCTGAGCTTGAGCTTTACATGTGTAGAGGCTTCTCTTGGGGTTAAACGTCAAGTTGTAACGTGTTTTTGGCGTTTAACTCTGGTTTGTGACGTATTTCTGGCGTTTTACTCTAGAATGTAGCATGGAACTGGCGTTGAACGCCAGTTTGCGTCATCTAAATTCAAACAAAGTATGAATTATTATATATTGCTGGAAAGCCCTAGACGTCTAATTTCCAATGCAGTTGAGAGCGCGCCATTTGGAGTTCTGTAGCTCCAGAAAATCCATTTCGAGTGCAGAGAGGTCAGAATCCAACAGCATCAGCAGTCCTTTTTCAGCCTAAATAAGATTTTTGCTCAAGTCCCTCAATTTCAGCCAGAAAATACCTGAAATCATAGAAAAACACACAAACTCATAGTAAAGTCTAGAAATGTGAATTTTGCATAAAAACTAATAAAAACACCCCTAAAAGTAGTTAGATCCTACTAAAAACTACCTAAAAATAATGCCAAAAAGCGTATAAATTATCCGCTCATCAATGGCTAAAGATCTACTACAACGATTAGCTTGGTAAGGCCACCTAGAAAAATATATCAGCGGCCACATACAAAAATGTGCCACATCATCTGCCGACCACACCTTTGCAGGGCAATATTCTAGAGACAAGGAAAAAATGACTCATAATCATCCTGATCAACCATGAGGATTTATTAACTGTATCTCTAGAGGTTTTGCGAGTGGAGGAGCAACAACCTCAGCCTGAAAACGTACATACCGAGCTATGCTCTTGGTAGAAGGCACTTTGAATACAATCCAAACACTTTCCCATTTTTCAGAGATGACATTTCAAACATCTGATTTCAATGCAAACACTGCAAATCTGGATGACCAGGTTGTCATTTCTATCCAGCTGGGAGACCTTTTATTCTATTCTATTCTACATTTCAGAAAATGAAGCTGAGCAATAACATACTCCAGCCATCCACTGGAGACCTGGTAGAATTCTCAGGTAAACGTGTCCCAGTTTTGGGATCTGTGTGGTTACAAACCACACTGGGTAAGCATCCCTTATCTAAGACTTCTGATGTTCAATATTTAGTTGTCGATTGTTTTAGCCCTTAGAATTTAATACTTGACCGACCTTTTTTAAATAAGTTAGATGCTACAGTATCTACAATTGATCTCAGTGTTAAGTTCCCTATGCAGAACGACCTTATCGCAACCATTCACAGTGACCATTGTGAAGCATGTCAGTTCTACAACATCAGTCTGAAACTGCCAAACCGAGATATAGGAGCCCAAGTGAACAATGTCCATAATTCTGACGAGATATAGGAGCCCAAGTGAAAAATGTCCATAATTTTGACGAGCTCCCAGCACTCGCAGACCTTGACCCAAGAGCCAAGTTCCTTAACGACCAACACCAATGGAGGAATGGTGCATGAATCCCTACACTTCGTACAACTAAACCAGCAAGTGCACCGGGTCGTCCAAGTAATACCTGAGCGAATTAGGGTTGATACCCCGAGGATTGTAGTTTGAAGCAAGTTGTGGTTATCTTGTAAATCTTAGTCATGCAGATAGAAGAGTTATTAGATTTGTGAGATCTGAACTAGGTTGATATGTTTAATTGCATAAAAGGAAATAAAGATAAAAAGGGTATAAAATACTTTGTGAATTTGAATGTAACCAATGATAAGAAGATGGTTAAGGCTTGGAGATGATTTGTCCTTCTGGATTAACTCTGGTCTTACTATCTTCTTCAATTGTGAATGATTTCTTCTATGGCAGGCTATATGTGATTGACACTGGTTTGTGCAGCTGCCAATACTCCTCCAGATCTGAACCCCAAAGTTAGTGCGGATCCATTCTGATTAAGGGTGAAGCTCTTGCAGTCCATTCTCCTTAATGATCCTAATCAAAATGCCACAGACAATGTCGGATCTTCCGGATTAGAGAATGATGCGCCTTTGGGTTCTAGCCTCTACCACAGAGACCCTAATCTCCCCATACATCGGCTGGACTGGTGTCTTGAGAAGTCCCCAACGAAGTCGTGGATTAGCCGTTTAAGAGATGTATAATCAAGCTGATGGTTCATCATTGTCCAATGAAAGACTCACTCTGAACCCATGTAGAATGTGATAATCTTATGCCAGTTCAACGCATTCATATTGATGAAAAATGAAGATACATCTTAGAATTGGATCAAACACGGATTGAAGAGAAACATTAATACTTTTATTAATCCATAAAACTCAGCAGAGCTCCTCCCCTCAACCTAGGAGGTTTAGAGACTCATACTGATAGAAAATACAATGTGAAAAATGAAAAATATGGCAGATCCCCCTGTATGATTGGTGTAAAATTCTTTAAATACTAAACTAATGACTAAGGATTACATTAAGAAGGGTAAAACAGTATTTTAGTGCGAAAATACACTTCTGGGGCCACTTGATGAGTGTTTGGGCTGAGTTTTGATGAGATCCACATATTAGGAGGCCTCTAGGGTATTGAACGCTGGCTAGGGTGTCCTCTTTGGGCATTTGGACACTGGACGTCTGGAATGGGGCAGGAGGCTGGCGTTGGACGCCAGTTTTGGGCCTTTTATTCTGATCCAAAGTATGAACTATTATAAATTGCTGGAAAGCTCTTGAAGTCAACTTTCAATAACTGTTAAGGATGCTCTATTTGGATTTCTGTACTTCCAGAAAATCTCTTTTGAGTGCAAGGAGGTCAGATTCGGACAGCATCTGTAGTGCTTTCTCTGTCTCTAAATTAGACTTTTGCTCCAGCTCCTCAATTTCAGCCAGAAAAGACCTAAAATTGCATAAAAACATACAAACTCAAAGTAGAATAAAAAAATGTGAATTTTACACTAAAACCTATGAAAACTTAATCAAAATTAAACAAAACATGCTAAAAACTATATGAGAATAATGCCAAAAAGCGTATAAAATATCCGCTCATCACAACACCAAACTTAAACTGTTGCTTGTCCCCAAGCAACTAAAAACACAGTAGGATAAAAAGAAGAGTAAGATATAATAAATCTCAGAGTTTCCAATGAAACTCAATTTCAATTAGATGAGCGGGATTTAGTAGCTTTTTGCTTCTGAATTGTTTTGGCATCTCACTATCCATTGAAATTCAGAATGGTTGGTCTCTTTAGGAGCTTAGAATCCAGATGATATTATTGATTCTTCTAGTTCAGTTTTTTTTTTATTTTTGAACACAGCTTTCAGAGTCTTAGCCATGACCCTAAGCACTTTATTTTTCAGTATTACCACCGGATACATAAATGCCACAAACACTTTAATTGGGTGAACTCTTTCAAATTGTGATTCAGTTTTGTTAGAATTCCCAGATAGAGGTGTCCAGAGTTCTTAAGCACACTCTTTTTGCTTTGGACCACGACTTTAACGGCTCAGTCTCAAGCTTTTTACTTGACACCTTCACACCACAAGCATATCTGTTACTTCTGACTCTGAAAAAAAATTCAAGTTTTAACTCCTATGCTACCTTGGAGGGTTGTACTTTATATTAACTTTTTCAAAGTTAAAAGTTCTGATAATGATTTTTTAGATGCTAATAAGTCAAATGATGATTTTTAATAAATTTTTAGAAATTATTTATTATTCCATTTTAAATTTATAAGTTTATAAAAATGTAGATTTTCTGGAATTTGAACTAAAACACAAAAAATTGAATTTCTATTCTTATTCGTTTTATTTTTTTGATTTTTGATTTGGATTCAAACGGGGATATTTCTACCAATGAGTTATAGCTCAAATGGCATAATTTTTCCATACTCACCTAAGAAGTCGTAGATTTGAGTCTCCTATCTTTGACATTTATGTTTTATCCTAAAAATAATTTAATATTTAGATATTTTGCATAAAAATATTCTTTTTATATCAATTATTTTTTGCTATAATAATATATTTTTTTGTTTATTTGTTATGTTAAAATATCTTTTTAAAAATAAAACAGATCTTTTATAAAAAAATATACATAGTAATTTTAAAAGATGTTTTTTATTATTTTTATTTTTATTATTAAAATTTACTAAACACACTAAAAACTAAAGAAATAATAATTTAATGGTACCGAAACAATCTCTAAAACTTTTTTGAGAAGGTGTTTGTAAGTATATAAATTAAAAAAAATTATATGTTTGTGCCGACAAATTTTAAATGCTATTGGTGTTTTTGAAAATATTTAAAATTAGACATTAATTTAGATAGATCAATTTTGTCACATTTATTAAAAGCATAATAGTGTTAAAAATTTTATATTAGTTCCTCTATATAAACGAATAATATGATGTAAAAATTGATTTACCTAACGAAATAAAGATTTAAAAATTAATTTAGTTTTGTGCCACTAGAATTTTAGAACTATCTTTCATTTTTGGGTTTGACTGTGAAACCTAACTTAAAATGATTTTCTTTTAAAAAATAGGTATTTAAATTAAAGAATATTATTCGTATTATCTTTGTCTATATGTTTTTGTATATTTTTTTTTCCTTTTTGGAATTGAAAATATAGTTGAGAAGAAGTGAAAAAAATAAAAATTTGTCTCTTATTATCGAATAAAGAAAAAAATGTTTTCTTGTGTTTTTAAAGACTGAAATATTGTATAAATACTATTAATAGAAGTTAGTGCAAGAAATAATTCTTGATTTTTCTTCAACAAGATTTTATATTCAAATGATGATGGTAGAAAAATTTCACACCATGTATATGCGGTTCGGCCATAATAAAAAGATTGTTGTGATTTCTTTAAAAGAATATCACAAATACTAATTTATTTTTTATTTTTTCCCTAAAGGAGACAACACTTTGGACACACAACTTATAAGTATTGTGATTATACATGTATTATATATATTTTAGTAATATTTTTTATTTTTAAATTAAAAAATATGATTAAATAATAAAAAAATTACTTTAATTTTAGTAATACTTTTTAAAATACGATAACTATAGTGGGCACATTAGCATTACCTTCTAAAAATAGTAGGAGTGGCTTCATTGTTGTAGTCTATGTCTAGTATTAATAGAACAATAAGGTAAAAGACACAGATTAAAATAAATTTCAATATTTTATTTGGTGTAAAGTGGGGGATAAAAATTGAAACAAGAATGAAATTTTAATTTAATTTATACAAAAGATAAAATTAAAATTAATTAATTAAAATAAAGGTATTTTAGGTATAAAATATTTTTAAAATTTTAGTCTTTATCTCTAAAAATTTTAGTCCCCTGTATCTTCATTTTTTGGAGGTACTAAAATTTTGGGGACAGAGACAGAAATTTTAGTACCAATATCTAAACCAACAAACATGATACTGAATTTCAGTCTCTCAATTTCTGTCTCAGTCTCTCAAAACAAACGCTACCTAAGAGTGTGAACTTTTCTTAAAAAGTATAAATCAAGGAATGTAACTGATGCAGTAAAGAATGAGATCTCATACATGTAAGAGAAAAGAAAAGATTGAGTAGAATTCATGTATTGAGATAGATATCAAGTCTTAAACTATATATAACAATTAAGAGTTCTATCATCACATATTTGAATTATGTTGTAACATAATGTAATAGAAGACAGAATTCAAATAGCTACTAACTATCTCATTTAGCACGAGAGAAAATATCAACTAATCTCCTAACTACTCTCAATACCCCTGCAAATTTAGGTTGAATTTTATGTACAATCTAAGTTTGGATTTAAATCTTTGAAGCAAATTAATAGACGAAAGTTTTATAAATATCTATCACTTGATCTTGAGTAGGTATATTAACACATACAATTATTTTTTATTAACTATCTCTTAGAAAATGGAGGTCAATTTCTAGATGTTTACAACGGCTTTGCAAGACTAAATTTGCTATCGACAGATATGTACTTTGATTATCATAATAAATAGTGTAATTGTCCAAGATAATTATTGTTTCTTCAATAGCTGTTGAATCGACGTGATTTTTGTCAGTAATGTGGCTAAATTCCCATATTCAAATTTTATTGTAGACCGGCTTATCTTGATTTGTTTGCTACATTTTATGAAATAAGGTTACTACAAGGTAGACGAAATAACTACTCGCTCACAATTTCCTATCATCCATACTTGTTGTCCAATCAAGATCTGAAGAAGACAATTACCTATAATTAGTTTTTTATTGTTGTATTGTTGGACAACACATAAACTAGGAACTTAGTTGATTGAGAAAGCTATGTTTTGTCTTGTGACAAGGAGATATTGCAGAGCTTCGAAAATAGATTTATACTTCTTCGAATCGTTGTCACACGCCAGAGTAAAATCATTGTCACAGAGGGTAGAATCATCCGTGCTCGAGGATAATCATCGTTGCCAGAGGCGAAATCATCGTGAAAGCATCATCGTCTTCGTCTTTGGTAGAGGCAGAAGCGTCGCCGTCATTATTGTGTCACCATCCAACAAGATCGTCAGAGGCAAAATCGTCTTCATTGCAGTTTGGTCTTTGTTGCCACTTCTAGCAAAATCGTTCTTCTCTGTTGGCTGCTCTACCTTCCAGTAAGTTAGCCTGAGTAATTTCTGTAATTTTCATTTATCTTATATTTTTTGTTTCTCTTATTAATTATTTTGTGATTTTTTATTTTTTTTAATTTCATACAATTATTTTATGATTGTGCCTCAGTTTTTTTTAATCATGCACAGTTGCTAAAGGAAGTTGAAATTGAATATTTGAAATTTCTTAATCATGAAGTGGGATGGCAATTGCAATATGCTCTATGATGAGGATCTTGAGACTGCTAAGAATGCCATTGAAAAGGAGTTAGCCAAAGTGAAATTAAATTCACACTTCAAGTTGCTCTTTGCTGTGGATGATGATGTATTATCTATGTATTAGTGTTTATATAGATTAGATGAACTTTTATATGAATAATTTGATGTATTGAAGGCTCTAATAGGCAATTAAGATTGGCTTTGTAATGATAATTCGGATGATGTTTCTTTTCTTTTCAATTTTTTTGAATGTTTTTTTATTTTTTAAAAATTCACAGATATCTAAATCCTCAACTAATACGGGAAATTATAATTTTTATTTTATTTTTGATCTAATTTATTAATAAAGAAATTAATATTGGTGGTATTGTAATTATTAATTAATTATATTGACAGTTGATTTATTTTTTAGTGGAAAGAACACGAGTGTTCATAAAAATTTATAAAGTTTGGGTCTCCAATTCTAATCATCACAATAATAACACACTCTGACTCCATCTGGGTTAGTGGTTTAAAAAGTATAAGTTCCAAATTGAATTAAAGATTTTATGATTATGGCTGGAGATATGTAAATTACTAGTTTAATTTCAAAATTATTTAACATCATCCAAAAAATGTTCATACTTATTTAGAATTGAAAATATTTAATATTTTCTAATGAAAGAATATTTTTAAAATCTAATTAAGAGACCCAAATAAAGAGAAAAGAGAATAACGATAAATATCTCTAAAGTACTTTCTCAAATTACCATGACTTAAATGTTGTCGATTTATTTTGGTGGTAGAAGAGTGAGGGCTAGTAATAACCTTGCCGTGCTTATTTTTCATTTGGTTCTTCCTTTTGATTCGGGAAGTTCTCTGGTGCTGATAATGAAAGTAAGCATGTGATGCTTATGCTATGTGTTTAGGTGTTAGTGCGACTAGGGGTGGCAAATAGGCCTAAACCTACCGAGCCGGCCTGCGTAACCCGCCAAAAAGGCAGGCCAGGCTGAAAAATTGGGACTGCCAAAGAGCAAAAGTTCACCTAACCCGCACCGCTTAAACCGCGAGCTTTAGCGGGGCGAGGCGGGTTTTCCCGCCGAACTTAGTTTTTTTTTTGTAAGTGAGTATTTTGTAATTTTATTGCCAAAATCCAACTTTTTCCAACCCAACTGAGAAGAATATGAAGATAAAAATTGAGTGTTTTGGATTCTGTTTATATAATTACAAAGACTTTAATGTTTGTGAATATAAAAAATATTTTTTTATGCTTTTAGAAATTATAAATTTATTAATATGGTTGTGAAATTATATATATTATTTAGTAGTTAATAGTAAAAAGAAAAAAAAAAGAGGAGCTTTGGCGGCCTTAGCCTGCCAGCCCGCAGTTAGATCAGGCGGGGTGGGATTCTAAGACCGCCTCACTAGGTGGGGCGGGACGGAACGGGGCGGACTTCCCCGCTTGCCACCCCTAAGTGTGACGCATATACAGAGACTTGTGGCTCACAGGATGCTATTTTCAGGTTGGATGTGGAGCTACATTAATATTTGCGTTTTCATTTGGGAGAAGCGCGATTAATTAGTATTAAATACATTGTTAAAAGTCAGAATAATGTGGGCTGGTGAGTGAGATAAAATAGTGAAGTTTAGGACTTGAATCCATACAATTGTTTCTCTTGTTAGTGTAATATGAATTTTCATATTAAATCCAAAAGAGAAGGGTAAGAGAACTTAAAAAAACAAAAACAAAATATATACGTGATATTGAAAAAAATAACATGTTAAATTTTTGATTTTTTTATAATTATTGATGGGGTTAAATACGTGGTCTATTTTCTTTGCTAACATATTATCTGAATAAGTATAATGTTATTAAAAAACTCACTCATACTGTTTTAAATTGCCACAAATTAAAATTATTTTTACTATTTATCATACCTTATCATAATTATGTAAAAATTATTATTGTACAATATAAATTAATTAATACATGCTACAGAAAAAAATTAAAAGAGAATTATTAGTAATAATTTCAAAGATAATATTATTATTTAATTTGTTGACCTGATTTAAGTTAATTATATGAAACTAGTGTTAAAATATTAAAAAATTAGAATAAGAACAAATAAATAAAAATTGAAATCAAATCAAATGTGAATAAAATAGGAATAAAGAATTGATTTTAAGAAGATACAAATTTATATTC
The DNA here is from genome assembly GCF_000817695.3 of Arachis duranensis. Lineage (NCBI taxonomy): Eukaryota > Viridiplantae > Streptophyta > Magnoliopsida > Fabales > Fabaceae > Arachis > Arachis duranensis. Next base: position 22,241,363 of record NC_029781.3, read on the forward strand.
ATGACATAAAAAAATGACAAATATCAATTTTATAGGATTAAAAAGATAAAATTTACTATTTACTTTTTTCAATTATTTTTCCAAACTAAAAGTTAGATATTCATTTTTTCCTCTTTTATTCATTCTTTCTATATTTTTGTTCTTATCGTAGTTTATTTTTTGACTATCTTTTTTCTCTTTTATTCCAAATGATTGCTACTAAAGTTCATATATTTGCAAACAACAATACAATTTGAAAAAAAATATTTTTTTTATTTTATTCTACTTGATAGACTCACTACTTAGATTCTTTTAATTGGTTCAAATATGTCTTATACATCAACATCTAATCATAAATTAATATCATTAATTTTACTGGCTAGAAACAGAAATCGAAACCCATAAATATCCTACAATCAATGCATCCTACACGTGTTACTATCTAAATTTGACACATAATATCAGTATTACATGTTTATTTTTGGTGTCCTTACCAAAAAAATTTTTCTTTTCATTTTGCGTTTAATTAAAAAAAAAACAGAGAAAGAAGATGATGATAAAAACTGGAAGGAGACAGCGCGCTATACATGCATTGTATTAGGTTTCATTGACTCTTTCATTCGTTAGTAAATATGTTTGGTCCATTTCTTTTTTTGTTTTTAACTGGGCTTCAGTTTTGAATTCAAAATGGCTATAAAATTACAAAATTTGTTTTGAGTGAGTGTTGAACTTAGATACTTCATTTAGTTTCATTGACTCTTTCATTTGTTAGTAAATATGTTTGGCCCATTTATCTTTTTTGTTTTTAATTGGGCTTCAGTTTTGAATTCAAAATTTCTATAAAATTACAAAAATTTGTTTTGAATGAGTGTTAAACTTAGATACTTCATTAGATTTCATTGACTCTTTCATTCATTAGTAAATATGTTTGGCAAATTTCTCTTTTTTGTTTTTAACTGGGCTTCAGTTTTGAATTCAAAATTGCCATAAAATAAAAAATTTTTGTTTTAAGTGAGTGTTGAACTTAGATAATGCATTAGGTTTCATTGAATCTTTCATTCATTAATAAATATGTTTAGCCCATTTCTTTTTTTTGTTTTGCTATAAAATTAAAAAATTTATTTTGAGTGTGTTAAACTTAGAAACTCCAGTATTTATAAAAAATATTAAGCCAATAGAACATATTTAATTTTATAACTTTTGCTGTTACTTGATTTATTTATTTGATGATCATGATTATGTTTGCATGTAATATAAATTCTTCCACTGCATATCATATTGTAATTAATATATAACTTATTGAAGAGTAGTCACAACATTAGGGTTGAATGCGGATCGGATTGAATATGGTCAAAATTTTGATTTGATATGGTCAAAATTTCGATTTGATCCGTACTAAAATTATCGAATTGGATTCAATATTCGTGATTTTTTAGTTTGGATCCGATCTGCCTCGAACCGGATCTCAGATATATTGTAAAATAAATAAATATTTTAAAAAGCTTATTTTTATTTAAAAAATATCAATAAAATACTATTTTTATAATCTTTAAATATGTTTACTCTTAGCCAATGAGTTATACCTCAAATGGCATAGTTTCCCCATACTCATCTAAGAGGTTGCGAGTTTGAGTCTCCCTATCTTTAGTAAAAAAAAATATATTTACTCTTAAAAATATTATTAACCATATTTTTCTTAAATAATAAAAATAAAATAATACAACTTATATGATAATTATTAGTTGAAATAAAACATAAAAACAATATTTACTTACTTATTTATTTGTTTTTGCGGATCTGCGGATATGCGGATATCTAAATGAAATCCGCAATCCGATCCGATAACCTTGTGGATCAGATCCGATAACCTTGCAGATTGGATCAATATCCACAATTTTTGGATCGGATCCGGATAAATACCGCGGATATGCAGATCGGATCCGATCCATGAAACCCCTACACAACATCTTTGATAATAATTATACTTAAAGAAATCACATAAAAGTCAATATGATATATTTGTAATTGTTGTGAATTATATAATGAACTTACCCACAAAAATTTATTATGTTATTCACATGCAATTAAGTTGAAATCAAAATATTGTTTATTTATTAATTAGCCTACAGGTATTAAAAAACAATATTTTAATTTTTAGTTTCAATATTTTGGTTAATATAGTAAATATTATGTGTGTTAAAGTCTTTGTCCATAGGTAGATTTTTAATGTTACTATGATTCTCATATTTATTTTCATATAACTTGCATTGGCATGTATTATCTTATGTTATAGATTTTGATGTGCCCATTTAAAGTTGAGTAATGTGAGCATGATTTATTATTTACTGCAATAATGATATCTGAAACTGTATCTGAAGTTTATTTGTTAAGTGGTGATAACTATAAGGAATGGAAAGATAAAGTTCTCTTTCACTTAGGGTGTGCAGACCTTGACTATGCTCTTCATAGGGAAGAGTCTCTGGCACCTACTGATGCTAGTAATCGGGCCGAGGTAGCATTATACGAACGATGGGAGAAATTTAACCATTTAAGTATGATGTTCATTAAATTTTGTATCTCAGCTAATATTCAGTATTCAATTCCTGATTGCAAGAATGTCAAGGATTATATGATGGCAATTGATGAACAATTTTAGTCTTTAGTAAGATACTTGCAAGCACCTTAATAGCACAATTGTCATCCATGAGGCTTAACAGCGTAACGAGTATGCGTGAGCACATCATGATGTTGAGAGACATAGCAACATAACTAAAGGCTTTAGAGGTTGAGATCTCTAACTCATTTCTAGTTTATCGTATTCTGAATTCTCTTCTTGTCAGTATGGACCATTTAAGATTTCTTACAACACACATAAAGAAAAGTGGTCCATCAATGAATTACTAATAATGTGTGTGCAAGAGGAAGGAAGGCTAGTGATGGATCTCAGATCGTCGGTTAGAAATTTTCACTAATTGAAAAGAATGGATCCGTTGCGAGTATAGCTTGCAACCAACAAAACGGTCCAAATCAAAGTTTAGAAGAAAAGTGTCACAATTCAACTAAATAAAAACGGAAAATTTTACTTTTTGAGTCATTTTTCCTTGGACTAGCAATCAAGTGTGCAAGTTTGGTTGTGAATTTGGGATTTTCATGCATAAAATAAAAATTACAGGAATAAAAAATTAAATAAACTAAAGCAATGAAATAACAAAAACTAGAATTAGCAAACAAGCAAGACAATGAAGTAAGCAAGCATGAATAGGATTAACGACTAAGCTACCACTAGATCAAAATACAATTAATGCAAACTAAGAAAGATTGAAGTAATAAACTAATGAGAATGTAGTTCAATGCATGAAAGAATCTTGACTTGGAGTTGAGAGTTAAGGAATCCTATGCTTGTCATAACCACAACCATCACAATTACAATGAGTTAATCCCACTTCGTTAATCCCTAAACAATGGAAAAAGTCAAGTAGGCATAATTAACCTTAATCCACAAATCCTAACTAACTTACTAATTAAGCTTAGTAAAAAGCTAGCATTAGTGGAAACAAGACCAACTAACAACCTAAAATTACCACTTAATGTTGGACACTAATGACTCTAGGATCCTAGTTACATAAATCCCAAGTCAAGGAGTGAAAAACTACTCCATATTCATAATAGGCATTTCAACAAACAGTTGGTGGGCACAATAACAAAACATAGTAAATTGAAAAAGATACTTGAAACTATAACCAACCAATATAAACAATCAACAATAGTAACTCAATCAAACATATATAAAGCTCAAAACATCAGATTCATTTACTAGAAACTCAAGAATTCACAAGTAATTAAACTAAAAAAGTAACTTTAATTATAAGAAAGTATGAGTAAATATAGTGTAAATGAAGAGAAAGTTAAGGACAACTTACAATAGAAACAAGCTAGAATCCAATATTTAAATGTAAATATTAAACTCTACTAAAATCCTAGTAAAATCCTAACGAGAATTGAGTGTTTTCTAAGAGAAAAAAAAACCTTAAACCTCACTAAAACTTGCTAATATGATGTATGTATGTGTTGCAATATTGTCCCCATATGATAGAGCTTCAGCACTTCACATTTGGGCCGAAGAGGCCCCCCAAAAATGCGAGGCATGTGACTTTCTAAATGAGGCACGCGTTCGTTCTTGTGCATACGCACACTTGCTGAAAATTCTCCTGTGTGTACACACAGTCATGTGTGCGTACGCATGCATCAAAATGCTCCATTTGTGCGTACGCACGGGAAGGTGTGCGTAAGCACTTACCAGAATGCTCTTCTCCTTTGTTTCTTCATGGATTCTCCCACTTTGCACGCTTTTCTTCCACTTTTTCAATGCCATCCTTGCCGGTTGGTCCTAAAATCACTCAACAAAACATATCACAATATTGAATGGAATAAAAGTGTTACTAGATTGACTATTTAGATCATAAAAAGCATTTTTTCAATAATTAGGTGCAATTTAGAAAGAATTCACAAAAGCATGCTATTCAAGTGAATAAATACAAGTTTATGTGATGAAATTCACTCAATTCAAGCAAAAAATTATCATAAAATGTAGAGTCATAAGCTAGTTCAAGAGCTTGATGAAGGTGCACCATTGATAACAAATAAGGATGGTAAGAAGCGAGCTTATAAGAAGACAAGAAAGGGTATTGCATCCCATCTTATGAAGAAAGAAGGTGCACGGTGTTTCTTTTGTAAAAAGAAAGGACGCATGAAGAAGGAGTGCCCAAAGTTTAAAGCTTGGCTTGAAAAGAAACGTACTAACCTTTGTGATCTTATTCCTTCAGTGTGTTTTGAATCGTTGAAATATGTCATAACACTTGGTGGATAGATTCTGGTGCTGAAATTCATATTTCAAATACCATGCAGGGTTTCATAAGGAAAAGAAAACCAATAGGAAGTGAACTGAGCATTTATATGGGCAATCAGATGCATTCACGTGTAGAAGCCGTTAGAACATTTTGGCCTGTATTAAGTACTGGTTGTATTTTAGTTTCAGAAAGAACTATTTATATCCCAGAGTTTTCTAAAAAATTGATTTCTTTATCTAAGCTTGTAAAACAAGGATTATGTATACATTTTTATGATGATGCTATTCACATTATTAAAAATTCTAATATTATTAGATGTAGTACTTTAATTGGTGATTTATTTAAAGTCAATTTAGCTAATAATGTTCTATCAGGTTTAATGGTTATGCATGGTAATGATATGAATGAAAAATTCTCCATGTTGTGGCACCGAAGGTTGGGACATATCTTCATTGGGAGAATGAAAAAATTAGTAAGTGGTGGGATTCTTGAACCTCTAAACTTTACTGATTTTGATCAGTGTGGATTGCATTAAGGGGAAGCAAACCAAAAAGTCTCAAAAAGGTGCTAAGAGGAGTTCTGACATATTAAAAATAATTCACACTAACATATGTTGTCGTGATATGTCCTCAAGTGGTAAGAAATACTTCATCTCCTTTATTGATGATTATTCACGATATATGTATCTTTATATGCTTCATAATAAATATGAGACATTTGACACTTTTAAAGTTTATAAAGCTAAAGTAGAGAAACAATGTGGAAAGCAAATTAAGATCATGAGATCAGATAGAGGTGGAGAATTCTATGAGAGATATACTGAAAGTGGACAAGCACCTGGTCCTTTTGCAAAATATATTCAAGAGCATGGTATTATGGCACAATACACCATGCCTAGCACACTAGATCAAAATGGTGTAGCTGAAAGAAGAAAAAAGACTTTGCTGGATATGGTGAAGAGTATGCTTAACAACTTCAATCTTCCTTTATTCTTGTAGAATGAAGCCCTTAAGACAACCGCGTATATATTAAATAGAGTTCCAACCAAGGCAGTTGCTAAAATGCCATTTGAACTATGAAAAAGTTGAAAACCTAGTTTGAATCATATACGGATTTGGGGTTGTTCTGCTGAAGTTTGAGTTTATAATCCATAAGAAAGGAAATTGGACCCAAGGACAATAAGTGCCTATGTTATATGTTATGAAATGTCTAAGGGTTATAGGTTTTATTGTCCTTCCCATTCAAGTAAAATAGTTGAATATAGAAATGTAAGATTTTTAGAGCATGATGTGAAAAGTGGAAGAAATCATTCTTTTAAGGTTGTTGAGAATGATAATGTTTGTCAAACCTCTCCATGTACAAGAGTGATTATTCAATACAATGCCCATACAAATAGGATCAATGTAGAATAACCTGTTATTGATGTTCTACATCATAAAGATAATGTTCTAGTAGATCGTATGGTGGATGGTCAAACTCTTCATAATGAAAATGTTGTTCAAGAACACATTGTTCAAGAGAAACCCCAAGAAGAGGGAGAAGCTGTTATGCCACTACTTTTACAAGAAGTTGATGATGCAACATTAAGAAGATCAATTAGAATAAGAAAACCTTCAAGTTCTAGTAACTATGTAGTGTATCTTGCTGAGTCTGACTATGATGTTTGTTATGAAAAAGACTCAATGACATTTTCACAAGCAAATAAAAGTCGTAATTCTAATTTATGGCTAGATACTATGAAGGATGAAATGAATTCTATGGTAGATAACCAAGTTTAGGATCTTGTAGAATTACCTGATGGGAAAAAGGCCATTGGTTATAGATGGGTATTTAAGACCAAGATAGCTTCATCGGGAAATATTGAGCGCTATGAGGCTCGACTTGTTGCCAAAGGATTTACTCAAAGGGAAGGTGTTGACTACAGAAAAATCTTTTCTCCTATTTTAAAGAAAGACTCTTTTCGCATCATTATGACATTGGTAGCGTACTTTGACATTGAATTGCATAAAATGGATGTGAAAATAACCTTCTTTAATGGAGATTTGGAAGAAGAAGTCTATATGAGATAACCCAAAAGATTTATCTCAAGTGCTAGCAAGGAGTTAGTTTGCAAGCTTAAGAGAGCAATGTATGGTTTTAAGCAGGCTTTTCAACAGTGGTATTTAAAGTTTCATGATGTGATTTTTTCATTTAGGTTCATTGAGAATATTGCTAATCAATGTATATACCACTAGGTTAGTGGGAGTAAGGTCATATTTCTCATCTTATACGTAGATGACATTTTTCTTGCAACAAATGATTCAGAGTTGTTACATGAGGTGAAATAATTTCTCTCTAGATATTTTGATATGAAAGATATGGGTGACTTATCTTATGCCATTAGCATAAAGATTTATAGAGATAAACATAAAATAATTTTAAGTTTATCGCAAGAAACCTATATCAACAAAGTTCTTGAGAGTTTTAAAATGTAAAATTATTCATCAAGTGTTGCACCTATTGTAAAAGGTAACAAGTTCTGCTTAGATCAATGTCTCAAAAATGAACTTAAAAATAAACAGATGCAAAATATTCCTTATGCTTCAACCGTTGGAAGCCTAATGTATACTCAAGTCTGAACAAGACCTGATATTGCTTTTGCTGTTGGTATGTTAGGAAGATATTAAAATAATCCAAAAATTATCCATTGGAGAGCTACAAAGAAGGTCTTAAGGTATTTTCAAGGGACCAAGGACTTCATGCTTACATATAGAAGAACTGACAATTTGAAAATTGTTGGATACTTAGATTTAGACTTGGCAGGATGTGTTGATTCTAGGAAATCAACATCATGATACATATTTATGCTTACTGATGGAGCAGTATCTTAGAAGAGTGCAAAACAATCACTTGTAGCCACTTCTACCATAAAAGCCAAGTTTATTGCTTGCTTTGAGGCTATATCACAAGGTATTTGGCTAAAAAATTTTATCTTTGAGCTTAAGATCATGGATTGTATCTCTAGGCCATTGAGAATATATTGCGATAATTCTGCTGCTGTATTTATGTCTAAGAATAATAGAAGTATTAGTCGAAGTAAGCATATCGACATTAAGTACTTAGCCATCAAAGACTGAGTTAGGTCTAATGAGGTATAGATAGAGCATATTAGTACTAAACAGATGATAGTTGATCCTTTGACAAAAGGCATGCCACCAGGACTGTTTAAGGATCATGTAACTGGTATGGGTTTATGTTTTGTAACGTCACTTATATGACTTATGTTGTATTATATGACATATTTGGATATCAAATTCTTATTATTATTTATTTCTCATTGGGTTAAATAATATGTACATATATGATTGAGAATAATAAATAAAATTTAGTAAAAGACTTAGAATAAGTATTGAACTTATTCCTATAAAAATATCACATAAAGAATTTATTCAATTAAAAGATATTACATTACAATACTGTCAATACATGGAAGGTAATATTCGATTAACGAGGATTTATTACTACAGACTATATGTAACAAATGTTGGACCAAATGGGAGAATGTTAGAATTTTTATTTTATTTGTGGTCCAATTTGTTAATATAGAAATTAGTTTGGATGGTATTATAATTATTAATTAATTACGTTGGCAGTTGGTGCACGAAATTGCAATCACACTTTTGCAATCCCGCACAACTAACCAGCAAGTGTACTGGGTCGTCCAAGTAATAC
>NC_029781.3:22249999-22250536 GCF_000817695.3 Arachis duranensis
CTTGTTATGCCTCTGTCCCAACACTGCACCAATGGCATGGTCACTGGCATCACACATTAGTTCAAATGGCAATGTCTAATCAGGTGCAGAGATGACTGGTGCTGTGACCAGCTTAGCTTTCAGGGTCTCAAATGCCTGCAGACACTGTGTGTCAAACACAAATGGTGTGTCAGCAGCTAACAGGTTACTCAGAGGCTTTGCAATTTTCGAAAAATCCTTTATAAACCTTCTGTAGAACCCTGCATGCCCCAGAAAGCTTCTGATTGCCTTAACATTGGCAGGTGGTGGTAATTTTTCACTTACCTCTACCTTTGCCTTATCCACCTCTATTCCCTTGCTTGAAATTTTGTGCCCAAGGACAATCCCTTCAGTCACCATAAAGTGACATTTCTCCCAGTTTAAAACCAGGTTAGTCTCTTGGCACCTTTTCAGGACAAGTGCTAGGTGGTTAATACAGGAGCTGAATGAGTCTCCAAATACTGAGAAGTCATCCATGAAGACTTCAAGAAATTTCTCCACCATATCAGAGAAGATGGA
>NC_029781.3:22251803-22253251 GCF_000817695.3 Arachis duranensis
AATCTTTATTTCAAGAGTCCTTAGATAGTCTGCAAATCGGGCAAATTGCTTATCCTGCTCCGCTTGGCGGAGTTTTTGAGGATAAGGCATCTTGGCTTTATATTCTTCAACCTTAGATGCTGCAGGTTTATTCCTTATAGAAGTGGTTGAAGAAGCCTTGTTAGAAGGATTACTGTCAGCACTCTCAGGTGTCTGATCCTCCCTTGGCGTCTGAACACCAGGATTGGGTAGAAATTGGGCGTTTAACGCCAACTTTTCCCCCTTCTCTGGCGTTTGAACGCCAGAACTGGGCAAGGAATGGGCGTTTAACGCCAGCTTTCCTTCCCTTTCTGGCGTTTGAACGCCAATGACATTCCTCTCTGGGCTCTTACTGTCCTCAGAGGGATTTTGAACAGTGGTTTGGTTATCCTCTGTCAATTGTTCCTTATTTAGCCTTTTGCTCTTTTGAGCAGTGTCATTCAGTGCTTTCCCACTCCTCAGTTGAACTGCTTGACATTCCTCTATTATCTGTTCAGATATTTGCTGTTTTGCTTGATTCAACTGCAGTTCTATGTTCTTGCTTAGATATTTCCTGTTTTGCTTGCTTCAACTGCAGTTCTATGCTCTTGTTAGCAACTTTAGTTTCATAGAGCATCTCTTTAAAATCTGCTAACTGTTCTGTCATCAGGAGCAATTGTTGATTAAGCTCAATTATCTGTTCTTGAGGATTAGGGTCATTGACTACTGCCATGACCTCCTCTTTTGGAGAGAACTCATTGCTAGAGTACAAATGTTGGTTTCTAGCAACAGTGTCTATAAGCTCTTGAGCTTCTTCAATTGTCTTCCTCATGTGTATAGATCCACCAGCTGAGTGGTCTAAAGACATCTGAGCTTATAGAAAATGTCTAACTGTACCCACTCTGAAAACATTTCAGAGGGACATTTCCTTAGCATACCTCTATACCTCTCCCAGGCATTATAAAGGGATTCATTATCCTCTTGTTTAAAGCCTTGGATGTCCAGCCTTAATTGTGTCATCCTTTTTGGAGGGTAAAAATGATTCAGGAATTTGTCTGACAACTGTTTCCATGTCTTTATGCTTGCTGTAGGTTGGTTATTCAACCACCTTTTAGCTTGATCTTTTACAGCAAATGGAAACAGTAATAGTCTGTAGACATCCTGATCTACCTCTTTATCATGTACTGTGTCAGCAATTTGTAAGAACTGTGCCAGAAACTCAGTAGGCTCTTCCTGTGGAAGACCGGAATACTGGCAATTTTGCTGCACTATGATATGAGTTGAGGATTTAGTTCAAAGCTGCTTGCTTTGATGGGAGGTATACAGATGCTACTCCCATATGCAGCTGTAATGGGGTTAGCATATGACCCCAGAGTCCTTTTGGACTGTTCAATTCCACTTAGGTCCATGATGGAGAAAGGGAATATGATATGAATTCACAAGCAAAGTAT
>NC_029781.3:22254322-22268038 GCF_000817695.3 Arachis duranensis
GGTTTACAGAAATGAGTAAATGACATAAAAATCCACTTCCGGGCCCACTTGGTGTGTGCTTGGGTTGAGCAATGAAGCATTTTCGTGTAGAGACCTTTTCTGGAATTAAACGCCAGCTTTCATGCTAGTTTGGGCGTTTAACTCCAAGTTTTATGCCAGTTCCGGCGTTTAACGCTGGAATTTCTGAGGGAGACTTTGAGCGCCGGTTTGGGCCATCAAATCTTGGGCAAAGTATGGACTATCATATATTGCTGGAAAGCCCAGGATGTCTACTTTCCAACGCCGTTGAGAGCGCGCCAATTGGGCTTCTGTAGCTCCAGAAAATCCACTTCGAGTGCAGGGAGGTCAGAATCCAACAGCATCTACAGTCCTTTTTGGTCTCGGAATCAGATTTTTGCTCAGGACCCTCAATTTCAGCCAGAAAATACCTGAAATCACAGAAAAACACACAAACTCATAGTAAAGTCCAGAAAAGTGAATTTTAGCTAAAAACTAATGAAAATATACTAAAAACTAACTAGATCACACTAAAAACATACTAAAAACAATGCCAAAAAGTATACAAATTATCCGCTCATCAGCAGTTGATTTATTCTTTAATGGAAAGAATATGACTGTTCATAAAAATTTATAACGTTTGGGTCCCCAATTCTAATCATCACAACAACAAACATTTTGACTCCATCTGGCTTGGTGATTCAAGAATTAAAAATTCCAAATTAAATCAAAGATTTTATGGCTATGGCTGGAGGTACATAAATTACTGATTTTTATAAAATATCTAACATGGGGTCCCCATTACTCGTGGCGGAGATGGGCGAATTATAGTGGGGCCTGTTGCCATCCCTATAGGACAGTAGAAAAGGTTAGTGAAGAAATAATATGCATAGGCACTAGCTTAGCTAGTTCCATTCTAGCCTTATCAAGTAAAACAGCTGTATACCTTTATTGAGTTAGGCACAATCTATTCTATTTGCAAAATAATCAACTTCTAATTTTTGAAGATAGTTTAATTTTCCCAAATCCTTTAATGGAAGATTTTAGTTAAATTTCTAATTAACATGTCAATTTCTTTAGAATTATTACCAGAAATAACAATATTATCTACATAAACAAGCTTATAATAAGTAATAGTAGAAGAAGATTTCTTAACAAATATTACAATATCTGAAGTAGTGTTGTAGAAACCAAATTCTTTTAGCGTGAGTGCCATTATTGTATACCCAAGACCAAGGAGCCTACTTGAGGCCATATATTATAATTTATATACAAGATGAATTAGATTGGATATAACATGGTCGTTTGCATATACACCTTGTCATAGAGTTTTCCATTTATAAACTCTTTTATCAAAATCAAATTATCTCATCAGTCATCTTTGTATAAAAGCAATAATAATGATAACCCAAATGGTAGTAGGATGAATTATTGGACTATATATCTCCTCAAAATCCACACGTTCAACTTGATGAAAGAAGCTATATAAGAAAACACTAAACATAGTGAGCCCTAAATCAAGAAAAGAGGAACTACATATAAAAAATTGAAAGTTAAATAGATCTCATTCAAGGCATTACGAAAACAAGGTTAGCAACCAAATTGAACAGTAAAGGTTAACTTTGTTCTTGAGATTGTATTTAAAGCAAAAGAGAAACTACAAATGGTTTCTTGAGTTGTTATACCAAAATTTGAAGAATCACAAAGTATATTGCTGCAATTTTATCTCAGACTAACAAAAATTTAAATATAAAAAGACAATTTTAACTTGTTTAAATAATTTTTGGAATGTATTAACTATTTTAAAATCTTTATTATCTAGTTTTGAGCTGTTTATGCTTTTTCGAGTGTACTTTTGTCGATTTTTTTTTGACTAAATTGAATCAGATTAAATTGAACTTACAATTTGAGGAATAAATTGAATACTTTGTACATTCTGCCTTTGACATAATGATCTGTACACACTTTTTATGAAACCATCTTTTACATTATATCGCAACAAATCCAAAATTTGTCATAAGAGAAATCACCACAGTTCTGACAAAGGACATAAATATAACTATTTATGTGTCTCTTATCATCTTAAATTTTTGGAAAAAAGTAATTTCATGACATGGTATCAGAATTTCTATGATAAAAAGTCTAGAATTTGATCCTTGTTAAATCCCAAAAAAAAAAGAATTCATCATAAGACAAATTAAAAAAAGGGAAACAAAGGCTATGCAAAATTGAAACAAATCCAAAAGAAGGTCTTATTTAAGGAAATGTGTTATAAATATAACCATTTTTATACTTCGTTCTATAAACATAAAATTTTGAGAAGAAATAATTTTGTGACAACTGATAGTGAGAATTATGGTCGGTCTAGAATTTCTCTTATAGAAAAGAATTATTTCGTTGTAAGCATAGCTCCAAACCAACTAATAACTCTCACATCAAATTTTAATGTGTTGGTTATCACAAGTACAAACCCTAATGAAAATTAACCGAAGTATTGAAACCTCGAGTAGTCTCACAAGGAATTGCAATGAAGTGATCAATTATTGCTATGAAGAACAAGGGGGTTTGATTTTCAATTGACAATAAAATATAGTAACAAGAAAGTAAATGACAAAAATTAATAAAAGAAAGGAAAAGAACTATTGGCTAGACATAAGTAATTGAGATCACCATCTTTGTCTATAAACCATATATTGATAATTATGAGGGACCAACCCATTAAGTTTACTTATATGCTTGAAGTACGTATAATGTCTACCTCAACACTTGAAGTACATCAAATAGGCTTGATCAACATCAATCCATAAGTCCTAACCTAGCTACTAATTGGCTTAGTAGTAGGCTAGAGTCAATGGTTATCAAATTGACCACTAAGGGTTCTCAAATCACCAATTCAATGAGACCCAATAACTCAAGGTCACTCAATTCCCTAAGCCTAGGCCAAGAGTAAAGAAAACTATTCAAAAACTAGTGGAATCATTTTATCAGACACTTAGAGTGCAAGAAAAGTAAACATCACCAAATGCAATAATTAATGTTACCCACAACTAACATAAGCAATAAATCAACAATAACAATGAAGAGAAACATAAAAAGGCATGGAAACATTGGTACACGAAATCGTAAGCTCACACTTTTCTCACAACTCTGCGCAGCTGACCAGCAAGTGCACTGGGTCGTCCAAGTAATACCTTACGTGAGTAAGGGTCGATCCTACGGAGATTGTCGGCTTGAAGCAAGATATGGTCCTCTTGTAAATCTCAGTCAGGCGTATTCAAATGGTTATGAGGTTTTGATAATTAAAAGAGAAATGAAACATAAAATAGGATAGAGATACTTATGCAATTCATTGATGGAAATTTCAGATAAGCGTATGGAGATGCTTTGTTCCCTCTGAGCCTCTGCTTTCCTATTGTCCTCATCCAATCATGCGTACTCCCTTCCATGGCAAGCTGTATGTTGGTGGATCACCGTTGTCAATGGCTACCATCCGTCCTCTCAGTGAAAACATATCCGCTACGGTTTCTCGCATGGCTAATCAGCTGTCGGTTCTCGATCATGTCAGAATAAGATCCATTGATCCTTTTGCACACTGTCACTGCGCCCAACAGTCACGAGTTTGAAACTCGTCATAGACATCCCATCCCAGATCCTACTCGGAATACCACAGACAAGGTTTAGACTTTTCGGATCTCAAAAATGCTGCCAAGTGATTCTAGCTTATACCACGAAGACTCTGATCTCACGGAATAGAAGGCTCTGTTGTCAGGAGAGGCAACCATGCATCATGAACCAGGTGGCCAAGAGATACACACTCAAGCTCTTGCAGATAGAACGGGGGTGGTTGTCAGGCACGCGTTCATAAGGGAGGATGATGATGAGTGTCACAGATAATCACATCCATCAAGTTGAAGTACGAGTGAATATCTTAGAATAAGAATAAGCGTGAATTGAATAGAAAAATAATAGTACTTTGCATTAATTCATGAGGAAGAACAGAGCTCCACACCTTAATCTATGAGGGGTAGAAACTCCACCGTTGAAAATACATAAGTGATGAAGGTCCAGGCATGGCCGAATGGCCAGCCCCCAAAACGTGATCAAGAGATCAAAAGTGATCCAAAGATAGTCTCAAAAATAATCTAAAGATATGAATACAATAGTAAAAAGTTCTATTTATACTAAACTAGTAAACTAGGTTTACAGAAAATGAGTAACTAAGTGTAGATAGTGCAGAAATCCACTTCCGGGGACCACTTGGTGTTTGTTTGGGCTGAGCATTGAAACTTTCACGTGCATAGGCTCTTCTTGGAGTTTAAACGCCAGTTTTGGTGCCAGTTAGTGCGTTTAACTCCAGCTTTGGTGCTAGTTCTGGCGTTTTACGCCAGAAAAGGGTCTCTGATGGGTGTTTAGACGCCAGTTTAGGCCATCAAATCTCAGGAAAAGTATGAACTATTATACATTTCTGGAAAGACCAAGATGTCTACTTTCCAATGCAATTGAGAGCGCACCAATTGGGCTTCTGTAGCTCCAGAAAATCCACTTCGAGTGTGGGGAGGTCAGAATCCAACAACATCTTTAGTCCTTTCTCAGCCTCTGAATCAAATTTTTGCTCAGGTCCCTCAATTTCAGTCAAAAAATACCTGAAATCACAGAAAAATACACAAACTCATAGTAAAGTCCAGAAATGTGATTTTTGCATAAAAACTAATAAAAATATACTAAAAAGTAACTAAAACATATGAAAAACTATGTAAAAATAATGCCAAAAAGCGTATAAATTATCCGCTCATCACAATACCAAACTTAAATTGTTGCTTGTCCCCAAGCAACTAAAAACAAAATAGGATAAAAAGAAGAGAATATACAATAAATCTCAAAATATCAATGAAACTTAGTCCCAATTAGATGAGCAGGGTTAGTAGCTTTTTGCTTCTGAACAGTTTTGGCATCTCACTTTATCCTTTGAAGTTCAGAATGATTAGCATCCATTAGGAACTCAGAATTTAGATAGTGTTATTGATTCTCCTAGTTCAGTATGTTGATTCTTGAACACAGCTACTTTATGAGTCTTGGCTGTGACCCTAAGCATCTTGTTTTCCAGTATTACCACCGGATACATAAATGCCTTAGACACATAACTGGGTGAACCTTTTCAGATTGTGACTTAGCTTTGCTAGAGTCCCCAGTTAGAGGTGTCCAGAGTTCTTAAGCACACTCTTTTACTTTGGATCACGACTTTAACCACTCAGTCTCAAGCTTTTCACTTGGACCTTCATGACACAAGCACATGGTTAGGGACAACTTGATTTAGCCGCTTAGGCCAGGGTTTTATTCCTTTGGGCCCTCCTATCCATTAATGCTCAAAGCCTTGGATCCTTTTTACCCTTGCCTTTTGGTTTAAAGGGCTATTGGCTTTTTCTGCTTGTTTTTTCTTTTTCTTTTTCTTTCTTTTAATTTTCCCCACTTTTTTTTCGCAAGCTTTTTATTATTTTTTTCACTGCTTTTTCTTGCTTCAAGAATTAATTTTATGATTTTTCAGATTATCAATAACATTTCTCTTTTTTCATTATCCTTTCAAGAGCCAACAATTTTAACATTCATAATCTTCACTATCAAAAAATATGCAATGTTCAAGCATTCATTCAGAAAATAAAAAGTATTGCCACCACATCAAAATAATTAAACTAATTTCAAGATAAAATATAAAATTCATGTACTTCTTGTTCTTTTGTAATTAGGAACATTTTTCATTTAAGAAAGGTGAAGGATTCATGGAACATTCATAGCTTCAAGGCATAGACACTAGACACTAATGATCATGTAATAAAGACACAAACATAGACAAATATAAAGCATAAAAATCGAAAAACAGAAAAATAAGAACAAGAAAATTAAAGAACGGGTCCACCTTAATAATGGTGGCTAGTTCTTCCTCTTGAAGATCTTATGGAGTGCTTAAGCTCTTCAATGTCTCTTCCTTGCCTTTATTGCTCCTCCCTCATGGCTCTTTGGTCTTCTCTAATTTCAGGATGATGGAATGCTCTTGGTGCTCCATATTGGAACTCAAATCTCCTAGAGAAGTGTTGAGTCATTCCCAATAGTTGTGTGGAGGAAAATACATCCCTTGAGGTATCCCAGGGATTTCTTGATGAGAGACTTCCTCATGCATTTGTTGAGGTCCATGAGTGGGCTCTCTTGTTTGCTCCATCCTCTTTTTAGTGATGGGCTTGTCTTCTTCAATGAGGATGTCTTTCTCTATAACAATTCTAGCTAAACTGCATAGGTGACAAATGAAATGAGGGAAGGCTAACCTTGCTATAGTGGAAGGTTTGTCAGCAACCTTGTATAGTTCTAGAGGTATGATCTCATGAACTTCCACTTTCTCTCCAATCATGATGCTATGGATCATGATAGCCCGATCAACAGTTACTTCAGATCGGTTGCTAGTAGGAATGATGGAGTGTTGGATGAACTCCAACCATCCTCTAGCCATAGGCTTAAGGTCAGGCCTTCTTAGTTGAACCAGCTTGCCTTTGGAGTCTCTCTTCCATTGAGCTCCTTTTACACATATGTCCATGAGGACTTGGTCTAACCTTTGATCAAAGTTGACCCTTCTAATGTAGGGGCGTGCATCTCCTTGCATCATTGACAAGTTGAATGCCAACCTTACATTTTCCGGACTGAAATCTAAGTATTTTCCCCGAACCATTGTGAGCCAATTATTTGGGTTCGGGTTCATACTTTGATCATAGTTCTTGGTGATCCATGCATTAGAATAGAACTATTGAACCATTAAGATTCCGACTTGTTGAACGGGATTGGTGAGAGCTTCCCATCCTCTTCTCCTAATCTCATGTCGGATCTCCAGATATTCGCTCCTTTTGAGCTTGAAGGGGACCTCAGGGATCACCTTCTTCTTGGCCACAACTTCATTGAAGTGGTCTTGATGGACCTTTGAGACGAACCTCTCCATCTCCCATGACTCAGAGGTGGAAGCAATTGCCTTCCCTTTGCTCTTCCTTGAGGTTTTTCGGCCTTAGGTGCCATTAATGGTTATGAAAAATTAAAAAGCAAGGCTTTTTCCACACAAAACTTAAGAGGTTTGTTCGTCCTCGAGCAAGAGAAGAAAGAAGAGAGTAGAAGAAGAAGAAAAGTGGGAGATGGAGGCTTGAGAGGATTCGGCCAAGGGGGGTTTTGAGTGTATGTGATGTGTGAAAATGAAGGAGTAAGGAGGGGTATTTATAGGGTAAGAGAGGGAGTTGGTTCGTGTGAGAAAGGGTGGGTTTGGGAGGGAAATTGTTTGAATTTGAGTGGGTGGGTTGTATGATGGGTTTTTGGGAATTAGGGTATAGATGTGAGTTGTGAAGGGAATATAGAGAAGAGGGTAAGACTTGATAGGTGAGTGGTGTTTTGGGTAGAGTGTTATGGAGAAGTGTGAAGAGGAGAGAGAGTAAGGTGGGGTAGGTGGGGATCCTGTGGGGTCCACAGATCCTAAGGTGTCAAGGATTTTTCATCCCTGCACCTTTCTGGCGTTAAATGCCCTCTATGTGCCATTCCTGGCATTTAAACGCCAGGCTGATGTCCTTTTCTGGTGTTTAAACGCCAGTCTACTGTCCTTTTCTAGCGTTTAAACGCCCAGTCTGCTGCCAGACTGGTGTTTAAACGCCCATTTTTATACCTTTATTGGCGTTTAAACGCCAGTTTGCCTACTAGTTCTGGCGTTTAAATGCCAGACTGCTGCCCATTTCTGGCGTTTAAACGCCCAGAATGGTGCCCGGCTGCGCGTTAAATGCCCATTTTGGTATCTTTACTGGCGTTTAAACGCCAGTAAGCTCTTCCTCCAGGGTGTGCTATTTTTGATGCTATTTTTTATTTTGCTTTAATTTTTGCAGTTATTTTTTTTGTGACTCCACATGATCATCATCCTAAAGAAAACATAAAATAATAATAAAAAATAAAATGAAAGAGTAAATAATATAGATAAATAAAATTGGGTTGCCTCCCAATAAGCGCTTCTTTAATGTCAATAGCTTGACAGGAAGCTCTTACAGAGCTTCACAGGTGCTCAAAGCATGATTATGGCCTCCTAACACCAAACTTAGAGTTTGAATGTGGGGGCTTTGCTTGACTCTGCATGGAGAGAATTGAATGAAGCTTTTCATGCTTTTTTCCCATTTTACAGAAGAAGATCCTTATGCCTTAAACGCAAGGTAGTCCTCATTCACTTGAAGGACTAGCTCTCCTCTGTCCACATCAATCACAGCCTTTGCTGTGGCTAGGAAGGGTCTTCCAAGGATGATGGATTCATCCTCATCCTTCTCAGGGTCTAGGATTATGAAATCAGCAGGGATGTAAAGGTCTTCAACCTTTACCAAGACATCCTCTACAAGTCCATAAGCCTATTTCTTTGATTTGTTTTCCATTTCTAGTGAGATTCTTGAAGCTTGTACCTCAAAGATCCCTAGTTTCTCCATTACAGAGAGTGGCATGAGGTTGACACTTGATCCTAGGTCACATAGAGCCTTTTCAAAGGTCATGGTGCCAATGGTGTAAGGTATCAAGAACCTTCCGAGATCCTCTTTCTTTTGAGGTAACTTCAGCTGAACTAATGCACTTAGTTCATTGATGAACAATGGAGGTTCATCCTCCCAAGTCTCATTGCCAAATAATTTGGCATTCAGCTTCATGATTGATCCTAGATATTGAGCAACTTGCTCTTCAGTAACATTTTCGTCCTCTTCAGAGGAAGAATATTCGTCAGAGCTCATGAATAGTAGTAGTAAGTTCAGTAGAATCTCTATGGTCTCTAGATGAGCCTTAGATTCCTGTGGTTCCTCAATAGGGGACTCCTTATAGTCCAATGGACGTCCCATGAGGTCTTCCTTACTGTTAATCACGTCCTCCTCCTCTTCTATAGGTTCGGCCATTTTGGTTGTATTAATGGCCTTGCACTCTCTTTTTGGATTCTCTTCTATATTGCTTGGGAGAGTACTAGGAGGAGTTTCAGTAATTCTTTTACTCAACTAACCCACTTGTGCCTCCAAATTTCTTATGGAGGACCGTGCCTCAGTCATGAAACTAAGGGTGGTCTTAGATAGATCAGAGACTATGTTTGTTAAGCTAGAGAGGCTCTGCTCAGAATTCTCTGTCTGTTGCTGGGAAGATGATGGGAAAGGCTTGCTATTGCCAAACCTATTTCTCCCACCGTTATTGTTATTGAAGCCTTGTTGAGGCTTCTGTTGATCCTTCCATGAGAAATTTGGGTGATTTCTCCATGAAGAATTATAGGTGTTTCCATAGGATTCTCCCATGTAATTCACCTCTTCCATTGCAGGATTCTCAGGGTCATAAGCTTTTCCTTCAGAGGAGGCATCTTTAGCTTACAATCCAATCAGACTCTGTGAAATCATATTGACTTGCTGAGTCAATATTTTGTTCTGGACCAATATGGCATTCAGAGTATCAATCTCAAGAACTCCTTTCTTTTGAGTCACCCTATTATTCACAGTATTTCTCTCAGAAGTGTACATAAACTGGTTATTTGCAACCATTTCAATGAGTTCTTGGGCTTCTGCAGGCGTTTTCAGATGAAGAGATCCACCAGCAGAGTTTACCAATGACATCTTGGATAACTCAGATAGACCATCATAGAATTTACATATGATGCTCCATTCTGGAAACATGTCAGAAGGACACCTTTTGGTTAATTACTTGTATCTTTTGCAAGCTTCATAGAGGGATTCACCTTCCTTCTATCTAAAGGTTTGGACATCCACTCTGAGCTTACTCATCTTTTGAGGTGGAAAGAATTTGGTCAAGAAAGCATTAACCAGCTTGTCCCAAGAGTTCAGGCTTTCTCTAGGTTGTGAATCCAACTATGTCCTAGCTTTGTCTCTCACAGCAAAGGGGAAAAGCATAAGTTAGTAGACCTCGGGATCAACCCCATTGGTCTTAATAGTATCACAGATCTGCAAGAATTCAGATAAGAACTGCTGAGGATCTTCTGATGGAAATCCATGAAACTTGCAGTTCTGCTGCATTAGAGAAACTAATTGAAGCTTAAGCTCAAAGTTGTTTGCTCCAATGGCAGGAATTGAGATGCTTCTTCCATAGAAGTTGGAAGTTGGTGCAGCATAGTCACCAAGCATCTACCTTGCATTGTTGTTATTGTAACACCCTACCATACAGAGTCTTATGCTTAAGTCATAATTCAGAGATGGCAAGGTATTACGACCTCTAAAATAAAAAATTTAGTACGAATAGTATTGTAAAAAAATTGATTATAACTAGGAGCCATTTTAAGAAAAAAGGGCAAAACAAAATTCGTAACTCGAAAGCGCAACACTTCAATCGATAATGTAACGAACAAGGATAAAGCAACGCGAGATTATATATACACAAAAGAGTGTCAAAAAATGGGAATATCAAAACTCAAAATCCGGTTGCTAAGATAACCGGTCCGAGCATAGCAACATATATATATACAAGTAAATAAAATAAGGAAACCCCAAGGAAACCCAAAGGGACACAAAGACAGAGAACCTATTCTCCAATATCTCCTATAAGAGGAGTCATCACAATTTGTATTATTCAATGGAGATAAAAAGTATCTAAGAGAAATCATAAAATCAAAATAGGGTCTCAAGAACAAAGGATCTTCGCTAAACCAGAAGTCTCCAGCATGCTTCAGCGAGAAGCCTCACGTCCTGCATCTGAAAACCACAAAATCCGCATGGGTGAGAACTAGAGGTTCCCAGCATGGTAACAATTCCCATATATATAACATGTAATAATAGAGGAAAGCCGAAGGCAATCCTAGAAATTCCTCCAGATAAAATTAAAGCTTATAAACAAGCTAAACCATAAGTGGCAACTAACTAAAGATCCTTCAGTCTAACTAATACTTCCCTTTCCAATTCCTTCAGACCTCCTAACCACCAGCAGGAGTATAATATGGCAAACATAGTTATTTCAGACAAGAGATATACAAGTAGGAACAGATAAGGCACTTAGACTGATAGCAAGTAATATGCAGTCAAGTAGGCAATCTCAAATAATTCACATAGTATGCATATGATGAATGCCTGTCCCTAATGGCTGATGATATCATCTGTCAGTTATAGAGCCAACCCGACAAGTCATGGTAGCTAACCATTGGACTGTCCCTCTGTCGTGTCTCCCCAACTCGAGTTATACTCAATATAAACTTGATCATAATCATGATCCATATCCATCACCTTCACTGGTGAATATTTATGAGGGTGAGCTCATCCGGGGCTTTCACAGTGTCCGGCCACCTTGACGACATAGGGTCAAAAGAGCTTCGAGTCTCAACCTGGAACACATGGTGGCTAGCCACTGTTTACTCCCAGGGAAACTCTTATCTCCGATAGTGGAAGTGCAAACATTCACAATTCATTCAACAGCATATATGAATTTATTCTTAGCCACATTCATGGCTCCGCCGTAACACGGTAATAATCTAGCCATCCGACTCATGGTTAAATCCACAACCAGCCAATTCATTAACAATTACGGCCCTTCGGCCTATGGCATAACAAGCACTTCCACCGCCATCCTCCACTTCTCACATAATCATCTTTGATCCTCATTGATCATTCATTTTTCCCTTGCTTCAATCGCAAGTTACCACATCCCCTAGCTCCTTTTCTCATTGCTAAGCATATCATAATGATTTAAGACACAAGTGGTGAGATCGGAGGCTTAGAAGTGTAAAATTTGGCTTTTAAAACTCAAAAATCAACTTTGGGATAAAAACAGGGCCACGCGTACGCGTGGATGGCCACAAAGCTCATCGACGCATATGCGTCATACACGCGGATGCGTGGATTGAAAAACAGCCAAACGATGCATATGCGTCAGCCACGCGTACGCGTGGGTGCATTTGCGCCTCAGGCACAAAACTGGCACAACTCTGGGACAACTCTCGGGAAAATGGCTGGAGATTTGGTGCAATGCATCGACGCGCTCGCGCACACCACGCGCAAGAGTGGATGGTGCCTTCTTGAAGAACGACGTGTACGAGCCAAGTGCGCCTACGCGCGGAGGATCATTCTACTTAAAATTTTCTAAGTTAAAAGCTGCAGAATTCACAGATTCAACCCCCAATCTTTCGACAGACATAACTTTCTCATTTTAAATCATTTTCTGCCCGTTCTTCCAACAGCATGGACATCCCAGATCCAATTTCATTTCTAAACAAGTTTGGTACAAAACGGGGATCTGTAGTCCAAGTTATGTCCCGTCAAAGTATGCCCAAAAACCATGTTTTCATACAAAACCAGAAGGTGCCATTTTCAAAACAAGCCAATTTTAGCTCTTTTCAAAATCAACCAAAACATGCCAATTTCAACCCTTTTTGAAATCAATCAAAATGTACCAAAATCAACATCAAGCCTCCTCAACTCACACATCAACACTTCACCACAATCCACAAAACATCATTCCACCATTTTAACACTTCTCAATTAAATGGCTAAGAGACAAACACATAAACATGTCATACATACTTTCTCATCCCAATTTCCAATAATACCATTTCCAATTAACCATCATTACACATACTCAATATCATACTCACCATCAACATGGTGTCACCCACAATTCAACCTCAATTACTCATCAAGCATATATCACAACATGCATAATTCTCATACATCATACCATCAAGGCATCAATAATCATCATCACATATATGACCACATCATATATCTCAACCATTCAACAACATCAACAATTCAATGCCTATCTTAGGGCCTCTAGCCTAAGTATTTCCCACCACATTACATATTAGATACGAGAAACCGAGACCATACCTTAGCCGATTTTCCAAGCTCAACCGGAGCACTTCCAAACCATTTTTTCTCAAGCTCTCAAGGTCTCAACACCTCCAAGAATAGATTTTTGCATACAAGACCCTCTTCAAGCAATTCAAAGTCTCAATCAAGCTCAAATATTCACATATACACAACCTAAGCCACAATCATCATACCTAAACACAACATCTCAATACCCAAACATCATAGAACAACAAATTACACTAGGGTTGAGAATCTTACCACACCCAAGGTCCAAAGAGACAAGATTAATCTTCCCCTTCAAGAGAGTTGGGTCCTAAAACATCAAAGAGCCCAAAATCTCAATATTTTGTCCATAAAACTCGAAAAGAAGGGCTGGAATTTCGAAGAGCAAAATGTGGCTTACCTCAAAATTGATTGTATGGGTTTTGTAGAGCCTTTCATGGTGAACGCGTGACGATTGGATTTTTTGACGGTTTAGAATTTCACTAATGAAATCTCGTTGTAAAGTATAGTTTCTAAACCAAACAATAATCCTTTCATACAAAAATTTGTTTGTCACAAGTACAAACCCCTAAAATTAATAACCGAAGTATTTAAACCTTGGGTCGTTCTCCCTAGGATTTACAATAAAGTGTCTTGTTATTGATTGTGAGTTATTTTGGGGTTTTTTAGATTATAGACAAGAATTATAAATGGCAAGGGAAATAACCTAACAACTAACAAAGCTCTTGGCAAGATATGAGAACTAGAAGTCCTATGCTAGTTATCCTCCTCAATTGTGATGGCAAATTGTCCATTGCTCCCACTTAGTCAACCTCTAACCATGGAGGAAAGTCAAGTGGATGAATCAATTTGATTCCTCAAGTCCTAATCAACTCCTAAAGGAAAGACTAGC
>NC_029781.3:22268342-22271013 GCF_000817695.3 Arachis duranensis
AATCCCCTTCAATCCTTGGCTCTTATATGCATTTTGGCGCCAAAGTTGGTTGCTGAAAACCTTCCAAAATCGCCAGGCACGTGTTGCATTAGTGAGGTCATGTGCCATCATCGGCGCGTGCGCGCACGGTACGCGTGCGCGTCCTTGATCTGTTCGGCAATGTGCGCGCGAGCGCCTTGTGCGCGTATGCGTGCTTGGCCTGGATCAGTTCTTTGGCTTTTTGTGCTTCTCTCCACTTGCATGCTTCCTTCCTTGCTTCCTTTGATCCATGCCTAGCCTATTTCAATCCTGTAATTACTAGCAAACACATCAAGGCATCTTATAGAATCAAAGAGAAATTAGAATTCATCAAAATAAGGATTGAAAAGCATGTTTTTACACTTAAGCACGAATACGGGAGAGATAACAAAACCATGCTAATTCATAGGCTAAATGTGACAAAAGGTTATCAAGACACTCTAAATTTAGTACAAAACAAACCGTCAAATTGGGGTTTGTCAACTCCCCACACTTAAACCTTAGCATGTCCTCATGCTAAAATAAGAAGGAACTAAGGGTTATGACATTTATTGAATGCAATCTAGACTATATGAGTCCTACCTAAATGCAACTACCTAAAGTAAATGCAAATGCTTAATTCAAACATATCAAATTGCCAAGAGAGCATGTGTAAGCACAAGGGCTAGGCAATAGGAATTAAGTCCAAACCACAATTGTATTGAATTGTCAAAAAGAATTTAAACTTGCAAGAATATAGATAATATGGGTGAACACATGTGATTGAACTTTTGAACCCTCACCGGATATGTGTATCCGCTCTATTCACTCAAGTGTTTAAGGGTCAATTCACTCAATTCTCTTCTAATCAAGCTTTCCAAAATTTGATTTCCTTCTAACAATCAACATTTATTTAATGCATGCATACATTCATCATGAGGTCTTTCATTTAGGTTGTAATGGGGTTAGGGTCAAGGTAGGATCATTTATGGTTAAGTGGACTAGGATTTGAATCTTTGATTAGCATAGACTTTCCCACCTAACTATATAATGACCTATACAAATGGAAGCTATTCTAACTACCCATTCTTCACTTTTCTTACATATTCATGCATTTCCTATTTGATTCATAACACCTATGCATTGATTCCTTTTTATTGACTTCGCTTTGGGGCAATTTGTCCCCTCTTTATTATTTTTCTTTCTTTTTTCCATATACAAAATTTTTTTTTCTTTCCTTTTCTTTTTCTTGTATTTTTCTCATTTTCACTTTTATTTCTCTTTTTTTTCTTTTCATTTCTTTTTCTTTTGTCAAACTATATACAAGAGCATCAATGCATAAGGTCTATTAATTTAATCAATACATGAGTATGTACCCAATTCCTAAACATGAAAGTGTACTACCCTTTTATCCCATCCAATGTTCCCAAGCCTCACCAACTTTGAATAATAAACACTCTCACTAGCCTAGGCTAATCAAAGATCCAAACAAGGACTTTTATTGGTTTTCCGCCTTGGGCTTGTAATGTGCTAAATTGAGAATAAGTTGGTTAAGCATAGGCTCAAAATTGGCTAACAATGGAGAATAAAAGGTTGGCTATTTGGGTAAGTGGCTACTGAAATAATGGCCTCAATCATATAAATGCATAAATACAAGAAATAAATGGACATAGAGAATCAAGCAAATCAAGGATTACAATCATAGAAAGAGAGCAATTTCACACAAGAATGGAAAATAAGTGGCTATAAAATGTAACCACATCAATAGGCTCAAGTCTCACAAGCTTGTGTTCTTAGTTCAATACATGCTTCACAAAGTATGAAATTCAAGCAGGTTCCATTAAAAATTTTCTTTCAATCAATTGGGTTCAATGCCTTATATTTAGACTCCTTGGAAAATTTCGATGTTTGACTAAGCATTGTTGTGATTGAAAAATTCAAAAATTTTCTTAGTTCACCCTTTCCTTTTCCACTTAAAACCAATTTCTTATGCAAAAAAGGGTGACTAAATATTTGCAATCCAAAGTATGATTTCTAATCACAACTACAAACTAAAAGACAAAGATAAGCAAAATGTATAAAGAAGAATCCAACTAAAAGTACGAAATCTATCATCCAAAACATCTAAAAATATCCAAAAGCATCAAAATATCTAAAATCCAAAATAAGCAATAAAAGTGTCTAAATCAAACTAGAGATGCATCAAAATATATACAAAATGTGCAAAGTAAGATAACTAGGCCGAAAAAGTTCACCGGTTCCCAAATAATGCTACCGGTGCCCTCCCCACACTTAAAATCAAGCATCGTCCTTGATGCTAAACCGGAGGATCAGTGGGAGGTACAACGATAGGCTCAGGCTCTGGCTGTGGGACCGGCTCCTCCTGAGTCTCTGGTGGTGCCTCCATATGTGCTGGCTCATCCGCCTGAATACCCTCAGTCTGTAAATCTGCGTGCTCCTCCTCATGGGTCTCCTCATCGGAACCGGGAGACTCTGGTAGAGGGGGCAGCTCAAGGCCCTGGGCCACAAACATCTGGTCAATCCGATCCAAACGGCATCTGATGTGGCGTTTCTCACGCTCTAAGAACCGGAAAAGACGCTGGACTAGGAGATAAGTAGGCTCAGGTGCTGCTGGTGGATCAGTGGATGATGAAGGAGCTGCAGCTGTAGAAGA
>NC_029781.3:22271286-22276380 GCF_000817695.3 Arachis duranensis
TTTCGGCTTGGTATTGTTGGCATCCATAACCCATGTGGCTTCTGGTAACCCAATGACAGTCCTGAGTGCCTCATAATCGAAGGTCATGCTGTGTATGGCTAACTCAGCCTGCTGGTGGGCACACAACTCATCAGGGACATGCCGGCACTGTAACGCCTCCTCAATAGCAGTCTCAGTAATCATAATCTCCCTACCCCTCACCTGAACCGAATCCAATGTGGGACGGAAGAAGTTGCAGTAAAATTTCTTCACCCAAGAGACATTGATATCCCCCAAGTCCCGGTCAACAAAGTGAATACCCAACTCAAGGATCTGACCAGTAATAGACCGTCTCACATCAGTCGGGAGGAGCAACTTTTTCTCAATGTTTAGCTTTGTAGTTCGATATTTAGAAAACCGGAGCTCACAGTAGAGATTAGGGAATTTGTCAGGATTGGTAGAAGGTAACTGCTGATTTTCCTTGTCCATATCATTTAATGGATTCTTGGCATAATTCTTGTAGATGGAAGGAATGGAGGGGGTAGAGTGTTTTCTTTTCTTGGAGGTAGTGGCTATGGCTTTGCCTTTGTCCGACATCCTGAAAAATATGATAGGATATATAAGACATTTAGCATATAGCAAAGAGGGCATGTTCAGGATACAATTAACAAAAACAATCATGATGTTGCAATGAATATGCAAAAGTGAACCAATAAACCAAGAAAGCAAGCTTCGTTAAAATCGACAACTCTTATTCAAAATGCAAGAATATCATCATAATTTTGAAAGAATTGTTAAAGGGTAAGCGGAAGTTAGATGGTTAAAAGAAATTAATGAGGTTAGAAAAATGGATTAGTGATATGATGATATTCATGCATAATGAAAAGAAAAGTTGTGGCTCATGTTCACAATGATTGTGCAAATCCGGAAGTCAAAAAGGAAAACGGAAATTTGCCCAAAATTAAAATGAAGACCAAAAGAAACTAATTTCCGTGAAAATCGGGCAGCATTCCGGCTTAAAATTGGACGTTCCCGGATAGCAAATCAGCACAAGAAACATAGAGAACAACATCAATTAGGCAAATTGGCAGTGATACAGCATTCAGGCAACATGAAATGCACAAAATCAGTCCAAACATCAGCATACAACATCCAAATAGCAGACAACAAATTAAGCACGAACGGAGCACTTATCAGGCCTAGAATCCTCTATCCAGCCCTAGCTACCTAACCGCAATTATTTCTATCTAATCCTAACATACAAAATTTTGAATTCAAACTAACTAACATTCAATAGACTAACTAACACACATGAACAATAAAAAAGAAAAACAGAAAAATACAGAAACAGAGCAGGAACCTGGGAGCAAAGGAACTGAATGTGGAAGAGAAATGGGTAATGGGCCAATAGAAGCAGCAGTTGCGCCGCCGTGGACGGTGGCGGTGAAGACTGCCGGCGTGGTGGTTCGGCTAGAAAATGAGAAACCGAGGGAGGGGACGGTGATGAGGAAAGTGGAGAACGAGAGAGGAATGAGCAGGAAGGGACGAGCGGTTGTGGGCCGCCGGCAGTGGCAACGGCGTGGCGGCGGAGGGGTTGGTCACGGCGATGTGGCCGAAAGAAGAAGAAGAGAGGTGAGTGGAGGAGAGGGGGAAGATGAGGCAAATGGATGATGGTGGATATGGTTGAGGTGGTGAACAGGGCGGCCGCGGTGGTGGTTGACGGCGTAGCAGAGGCGGTTATGGAGGGAGAGAGGAGGAAGAAGAAGAGGGTTGGGGTTAGTGTGCGCGACTGCGCAGTGGGCGTCGCGCATTAGGGTTATCCCTATTTTTAAATCGACGCGAGCGCGCACCTCGCGCGTCCGCGTCCATTGAGGAAACTTGGGATCTGCGCGTGCGCGTACAATACGCGTGAACGTGGATGAGCACATTAGGAATGGACGCGTGCGCGTACAGTGTGCGCACGCGTGCATGAGGTTGGGCTAGAGGCATAGAGTTGGCCCAACCCAGGCCTAACTCTCTGGAGAATGGCCTGGAAGTCGCGCAATCAGATCGGCGCGCACGCGGCACGTACGCGTCCGCGCGCAGTGAGAAAATTTGGAGGTCCACGCGTGAGCGTGCAGTGCGCTCTAGCGTGCATGGCATAATAAGTACGGGCGCGTGCGCGTACAGTGCGCGCACGCGTACGTTAGATTGGGCCTGAGGCTTAGAGTGGGCTTGAGGCACGCCCAACTCTCGGGTCCGTGGCCTAGATTGGTGGCAGCAGCCATAGACGCGCGCGCGGCAAGTGCGCGTCCGCGTGTATTGACGAATGGTGAAGTGGCGCGTTAGCGTGATGTGTGCGCTCGTGCAGATCGAGTTGGGCCTGGGGCTTAAAGCTAGCCCAGAATTGGCTCAACTCTCTGGGGTTTGGCTCAATCAATTGCAGCAGCAAATCGGTGCAGACGCGGCATGTACGCGCCCGCGTGAGTATCCATGTTCTTAAAAATGGCGCGCACGCACGTTGTGCGTGTCCGCGTGGGTCGAGTTGGGCTCAAGGCATAATGGTTGCCCACGGGAGGCCCAACTCTCGGGAATGTGGCTCGTGGTGCATCCACATAGGGACGCGTGCACGTACATGGTGCGCTCGCGTCCATCCCCCCTTTTTTTTCCTATTTATTTTTTTTTCTTTTTCTTTTTATCAGAAAACACATTGCTGGATGCTCCCTTTAGTGTTCACAACTCTTATTCACTCAACCATCATACAATTCACAAAAATGCAATTTTTGATATTATTCATCTACTACTAAATACAACATGCATGTGACTAAGCTAACAATTAAATTGTACAAACAAATTTGTATGAAACATCTACCTACAATGGTAACTCAAATCACTTATTAAGAAAATTTAAAAGATTGGAAAGAGTTTACCATGGTGGGGTGTCTCCCACCTAGCACTTTTAGTTTAAGTCCTTAAGTTGGACATTTTGAGATGCTTGTTGTTATGGTGGCTTATGTTTGTATTCATCCTTGAATCTCCAAGGATCTTTGCTCCTCAATTGGTTGACAGAATTTCCAACCATTTTTATTAGGCTTGGGCAGAGTTTTACCCAAAATACGAGTCCCCATATTTGGTCTTCACATAGCGAACCGGGATCCCATATCTTATTTTCGCATCCATCCGTTAGTTGAGTTCCATGATTTTGTCGGATGGGTGGTTGACATAAATGTGGTGAATACACCGAATTCTCTTTACTCCACCAATGCTTCCTTTTAGATCCATACAAGGTGATTCTTGTCCCAATATCATCCTTATACCTTGAGGCCTTGACCTTAATGAGCCTAACACTTACTTTCCAACCACTACACAACTCATTCTTACTTTTAAGTCCACAAAGAGTTCTAAGTTGACCATCATTTTCAATCAAACCATATTTAAGTGAGAAATTAAAGCTTAGAGATAGAGATTTTACCCACTTAATTGTTGTATTGGATGGTAACTTGGGAAGGGAGGCTTCCCCACACTTAGACAATGCAAGGTCCACTTCCTTGTGCTCTTCGTTGATTGTTTCCACCTCTTCACAAGCTTCTTCAATTTCAACCTTTGCCCTTTTTCCACATGGCTTGGTGTTGTCTTCAAGAACTTCATCTTGCCCAATAGGAGGTGATTCAATTTTGGATAGGAATTCATTGATGAATGAGTTCATCTCTTGATCAACCTCTTCATATTCTTCAATTTCGATATACACCATGCCATTTTTGTTATCCTTGGGAGGTTGTGCACACTCTTCTATAACTTCAACGTTAACACAAAATTCAACTCCTCCGTTTCCACCGGGTTTTCCAATCTCTCCTTCATACTTTGCTCTTCTTTTGACCTTTCACATGTGGTCACGGAGGTACCTTGAGTCTTCAAACATTGGTGGGTTAAAGTATGCACCACCTTGGTCAAATTGGTCACAAACTCAAGTGTATCCCGCTTCATGGCCTCTTGTCCTTGAAGTAACAAAGTGAGAGGATCGGCTATTGGGGCTTGGGGTGAGTAAGAAGGTTCATTATTTTGGAGAGAGGGTTCATAATAGGAAGGTGGTTCTTCTTGGTAAGGTTGTGGGGATTGTGTGTATTGAGGCGGTTCTTGGTAGTGATCTAGATAGGTGCATTGAGGTGGTTCTTGGGAGTAATCTTGATATGGTTGTGGTGATTCTAGAGGTTCTTGCTCAAAATGGTCATAAAAATATGGTATGGATGATTGATCATATGATGGATATGGATCATAGGAAGGTGCTTGGTATGGAAAGGCTTGTGAGAATGGTTGAGGTTCATGTTGAGGATGAGATTCATAGGCATATGATGGTGGTTGTTGAGTGCCACAAGAGGAGTCATCATAGCCATTAAATTGACATGCATTAGGATGGGAATTATACCTATAAGTATCTGGAGGTTGTTGCCAATAGGAGTGATCAATTCCTTGAGGCTCCTCCCATCTTGGAGTGTTCCATCCTTGGTACATGTTAGCATTGAAGTTCACATTCCCTACAACACAATTAGAGCCAAACTCAAAGCCAAGGTGAGAATTCATAATGGAAAAGCAAAATAAAACTAACAAAAACTAGAGAATAAAGCAAAAGCAAGATATTAACACTATTCACATATATACAACAACCAATAACATAACACCATTGCAAATCCTCGGCAACGGCGCCATTTTGACGATTGGATTTTTTGACGGTTTAGAATTTCACTAATGAAATCTCGTTGTAAAGTATAGTTTCTAAACCAAACAATAATCCTTTCATACAAAAATTTGTTTGTCACAAGTACAAACCCCTAAAATCTATAAACCGAAGTATTTAAACCTCGGGTCGTTCTCCCTAGGATTTACAATAAAGTGTCTTGTTATTGATTGTGAGTTATTTTGGGGTTTTTGAGATTATAGACAAGAATTATAAATGGCAAGGGAAATAACCTAACAACTAACAAAGCTCTTGGCAAGATATGAGAACTAGAAGTCCTATCCTAGTTATCCTCCTCAATTGTGATGGCAAATTGTCCATTGCTCCCACTTAGTCAACCTCTAACCATGGAGGAAAGTCAAGTGGATGAATCAATTTGATTCCTCAAGTCCTAATCAACTCCT
>NC_029781.3:22276802-22291660 GCF_000817695.3 Arachis duranensis
CACCAGGCACGTGTTACATTAATGAGGTCATGTGCCATCATCGGCGCGTGCGCGCACGGTACGCGTGCGCGTCCTTGATCTGTTCCGCAATGTGCGCGCGAGCGCCTTGTGCGCGTACGCGTGCTTGGCCTGGATCAGTTCTTTGGCTTTTTGTGCTTCTCTCCACTTGCATGCTTCCTTCCTTGCTTCCTTTGATCCATGCCTAGCCTATTTCAATCCTGTAATTACTAGCAAACACATCAAGGCATCTTATGGAATCAAAGAGGAATTAGAATTCATCAAAATAAGGCTTAAAAAGCATGTTTTTACGGGAGAGATAACAAAACCATGCTAATTCATAGGCTAAATGTGACAAAAGGTTATCAAGACACTCTAAATTTAGTACAAAACAAACCGTCAAATTGGGGTTTGTCAACGCGTGGTTGAAAACGGTGCGGCAATCGAAGCTCTAGATCAAAAGTTATGGTGCTTTGAAGATCAAATGAGAGAAATAACTTGAGAGAGTGTTCTTCCCTCCATGGCCTCCATTTCAGCGTGTTTAGTGTCTCAAATGAGGAGAGAGAGTGTGCTGAAAACTAGGGTTTTGGTTTAGTTTAGTTGGGCCAAGGGTCCACTTTGGGTCCGGTTGGCCCGGTTTGGCCTGTTCGGTCCAATCTTGGTCCGATTCCTATAAATTTGGAACCAAAATTCTTGTCTCAATCTCCTCTATCATATTAAGCCATAAAAATCACATTTTTGGTTTTCTAGAATAAATTCTCATTTATGGGTTAATTAGCCATTAATTAATCGGGTTTTACATTCTACCCACCTAATTGGAAAATTTGCCCACAAAATTCAAATTCAATTACCTGAGAATAAGTGCGGATAATTCATTCGCATCTCTGATTCAAGTTTCCAAGTGTGTTCCTCAACACCACCTCGACTTCATGCCACTTTGACTAATGAAACCTCTTTTCCACGCAACGATTTGATACTTGTATCGTCAATTCTGACTGGAGCCACTGGAAGCGTCAAATCTTCTCTTAACTGAATCGATTCAGGTTCTAACACATGGCTAGCATCAGGAGTGTACTTCCGAAGCTACAAAATGTGAAATACGTTGTGCAGGTTCGAAAGATGAGGTGGTAGGGCCATCCGATACGCCTCCGATCCGACCCTCTCCAGGATTTGAAATGGACCAATATATCGAGGATTCAACTTCTTCGCTTTAATTGCCCTACCTACTCCTGTGGTCGGAGTAACCTTAAGGAAAAAATGATCTCCTTCTTAAAATTCCAAGGGTTTCCACCTTTGATCGGCGTAACTCTTCTGACGACTCTGCGCCGTAAGCATCCTATCTCGGATTTTCTTAACTTGTTCAGTTGTCTCAGCTATCATTTCCGGCCCCAGCAAGCCTTTCTCTCCAGCTTCATACCAGCACAGCGGAGATTGACATTTCCTCCCATACAAGGCCTCATACAGAGCCATTCTGATGCTCGCATGGTAACTATTATTATATGCAAACTCCACTAACGGCAAATACCGATCCCAACTCGCCGGTTGGTCCAAAACACAAGCTCTCAACATATCCTCTAGTGTTTAGATCGTCCTCTCAGATTGACCATCTGTTTGAGGATGGTAAGCTGTACTCAAGCTTAATCGGGTTCCAAAAGCTTTCTGAAATGCACCCCAAAACCTCGAAGTGAAACAAGGATCTCTGTCAGAGATTATAGTAGCAGGTACACCATGAAGTCTCACAATCTCCTTTATGTATAACCGTACTAGCTCCTCAAGGGTGTAAGTCATCCGAATGGGTAAAAGTGAGCTGATTTCGTCAGTCGGTCCACAATCACCCAGATAGCATCAAAACCAACCCTTATCCTTGGCAATCCCGACACAAAGTCCATTGCAATGCTTTCCCACTTCCATTGCGGAACCTCAAAAGGTTGCAACATCCTGGAAGGTCTTTGATGTTCAATCTTTACCTTTTGACAAGTTAAGCACTTTGAATCATATTCCACCACATCATTCTTCATACCTGGCCACCAAAACATCGCCTTTAAATCATGGTACATCTTAGTACTTCCTGTGTGAATGGAGAATCCGCTTTTGTGTGCCTCCTTTAAGATATCTTGCCTCAAAGTGCCAACATCCGGCACAATGATCCTACCCTTGAATCTTCATAACCCATCTTTTTCTTCTGACACTCTCCACTATTTCCCTTGCTCAATGGCCAGTAACACCTTTCATAACGCTTCATCATTTTCATGAGCCTTTAGGAGTTCGGACTTAAAGTCACTTGAGATTTCTAATCGGCCCAAACACAGAGTTCCAGATACTTCTTGAGCACCAATTTTCAGACTCTCGAATTCTTCGATCAACTTCTCTTCTTGAAGCATCATCCAAGCCGCATACAACGACTTCCAACTTAACGCATCTGCCACTACATTCGCCCTTCCCGGATGGTAATTCAACTCAAAGTCATAGTCCTTCAATAATTCCATCTACCTCCTCTGCCTCATATTAAGCTCTTTCTGATCAAAGAGATATTTCAAGCTCTTGTGATCAGAGAAGACTTGGAACTTAACCCCATAAAGATAATGCCTCCACACCTTCAAGGCAAACACAACCGCAGCGAGTTCCAAATCGTGCGTAGGGTAACTAACTTCATGAGGTCTCAACTATCGTGAGGCATACGCCACCACATTATGATGCTGCATCAGCACGCACCCTAGACCCTTTAATGAGGCATCACAGTACACCTCAAATGGTTCGTTCGGCTCAGGTAACACCAACACAGGTGCAGTGGTCAACTTTTTCTTCAATGCCTGAAAGCTCTCCTCGCACTCAGGAATCCAAACAAACGGAGTGTCTTTGTGGGTTAACTTTGTCAACAGTAAAGCTAATTGCGAAAAGCCTTTGATGAACCTTCGGTAATAGCCAGCTAAGCCCAGAAAACTCCTTATCTCCATTACTGTGGTTGGTTGCTTCCATTCCATCACCACCTCCACCTTAGATGGATCAACTGCTATCCCCTGCTTACTCACTACATGCCCCAAAAACTTTACCTCCTCCTTCCAAAATTCACATTTGCACAGTTTTGCATAGAGTTTCTTCTCCTTTAGAATCTGCAACACGATTCTCAAGTGTTTCGCATGCTCTTATTCAGTTTTGGAATAAATTAGTATGTCGTCAATGAAGACAACAACAAATTTATCCAAAAACGGATGAAAAACTCTATTCATGTAATCCATAAACAATGCAGGAGCGTTCGTCAACCCAAAAGACATTACAGTATACTCGTAATGACCATAACGAGTCCTAAAAGCGGTCTTAGGGATATCCTCATCCCTCACTCTTATCTGGTGATAACCAGATCACAAGTCGATCTTGGAGAAAACCCAGCTCCTTGTAACTGATCCATGAGATCATCAATTCTCGGCAACGGGTACTTATTCTTTATCGTGACCTTGTTCAGCTACCTGTAATCCACACAGAGCCGCATACTCCCATCTTTCTTCTTTACCAGTAGCACTGGCGCACCCCACGGTGAAACACTTGGTCAGATAAAATTCTTACCCAACAGATCCTCTAACTGAGATTTTAGCTCGGTCATTTCCAGTGGTGACATCCTATAAGGAGCATTCGAGATTGGTCCAGCCCCAGGCACCAATTCAATAGCAAACTCAACCTCTCAGGTGGAAATTCATCAATGTCATCAGGAAACACTTCCGGAAACTCACACACTACCAAAATCTGATCCAACCTTTTATCATCACCCGAAACACCCGCGGTTAACAATAGGATACCCTGACATTCAATTCCGGAACAGTTCACCATCATCGAATTTAAGTAATAATTATTCACCACGACCGGCCCTTCTGTATCTTTCGGTATAAAGTATACCGACTTTGTAGAACAATCAAGCAGGACATGGTTCTCAGATAACCAGTCCAATCCCAAGATAAGATCAAGACCGATCATCGGTAAGCAGATTAAATTATGGACAAAATCACGCTGCTTGAACCTAAACGAAACTATTGGGCATCCTAACCTAGTTACCATGTCTTTATGGGTAGCATTATACACTTTTAGGTCATAACCTAAGGTTACGATCTTCAATCCTAACTCATGGGCTTTCTCAAATGCAATGAATGAATGCGATGCTCCCGAATCAAATAAAGCATTTAAAGTTTGACCAGCCATTTCACAGTTACCTCAAATGAGTGTCTCGAATCCCTCGGCACCTATAGCTGAGGTGGTGAACACCCGACCAGTCTGTTGTGCTTTCCCAGCACCTTGTTTCTGCTTCTTCGGACAGTTTACGGCCTTATGTCCCGCCTTTCCATAATTGTAGCACAATCCCCATCCGGCCTTGCACGAGGCTCCCGGATGGTGGCTCCTACACCAAGCACAATCTTGCTCATTCTGTGGATGCTTCCCAACCCTTTTCCCTTGGGAGTTATTGTTGTTGGGCTTCCTGAAAGAGCATCCCCTATTGAGAGGCAGACCTCTAGATGCAAAGCTCTTCCCTCGGTTCTGTGGGAATGATCCTTTGTGACTCTCTCTCTCAGCAGCTGCCTTCTTCATGCACTATTCAGTAACTCTACACTTGTTCACCAACTCGGAGAAAGTTCTGATCTCCATTGGTCCTATTGAGCTGAAGATATCACTCCGGAGTCCTCCCTCATACTTAACGCACTTCCACTCCTTATAGTCTCCCAGAGTCCCCTGGCACATACGGGAGAACCTGAACAACTCCTCAAACTTGTCAGTATACTCAGATACAGACATAGTACCCTGCTTCAGCTGCAGTAACTCAAGTTCCTTAGCCATTTTAGCAGAAGTCGAAAAGTATTTCTTATAGAACTCCTCCCGGAAGGCGATATAGCCATCCCCCTGCTGCAGAAGACGTCGGATACCTTGCCACCAATGCGACGCTTCACTAGTGACAAAATAAGTAGCAAACTCAACACGCTGTCCTTCCGGCACCACTTGCACTTGTAGTGCTTGCTCCATAGCCTAAAACCATGTATCGGCTTCAGTCGGGCTAGTAGTTCCCTTGAACTTAGGTGGATTAACCTTCAAGAAGTTTGCCAGTGTCATCGAGCCCTAAGCTCCGCCTCCGTCATTGCCATGCTTGTTCATTTGTTGCCCAAGAGCCGCAGCAGTGGCCTGCATAGCAGCAGCCATGTTCTCCAACACCGTCATAAAGTTTACCGGGTCATTAGGGTTAATCTCCGGTGCACGAGCATTAGTACGACCTCTCCCACGGCCTCTACCGCATCCACGAGGCGCCATCTGGTCCCTATACACACCAAACAATCGATATTAAGTTGATCAGTCTCAATATCGGAAGTCTAGTGCTTCAAAGTCCCAAATGCATGCTCATGAACGTTTATGCCAATTATATCAAGCAGATATACTAATGGCACATAACACACATACAGAGAATGCACAGAAGCATAGTCAGTCCGTCCCTCAGGCTCTACAGGAATGAACTACTCTGATACCATAATGTAACACCCTACCATACAGAGTCTTATGCTTAAGTAATAATTCAGAGATGGCAAGGTATTACAACCTCTAAAATAAAAAATTTAGTACGAATAGTATTGTAAAAAAAATTGATTATAACTAGGAGCCTTTTTAAGAAAAAGGGGTAAAACAATATTCGTAAGTCGAAAGCTTAACACTTCAATCGATAACGTAACGAACAAGGATAAACCAACGCGAGATTATATATACACAAAAGAGTGTCAAAAATGGAAATATCAAAACTCAAAATCCGGTTGCGAAGATAACCAGTCCGAGCATAGCAATATATATATACAAGTAAATAAAATAAGGAAACCCCAAAGAAACCCAAAGGGACACAAAGACAGAGAACCTATTCTCCAAAATCTCCTATAAGAGGAGTCATCACAATTTGTATTATTCAATGGAGATAAAAAGTATCTAAGAGAAATCATAAAATCAAAACAAGGTCTCGAGAATAAAGGATCTTCGTTAAACCAGAAGTCTCCAGCATGCTTCAGCGAGAAGCCTCACATCCTGCATCTGAAAACCACAAAATCCGCATGGGTGAGAACCAGAGGTTCACAGCATGGTAACACTTCTCACATATATAACATGTAATAATAGAGGAAAGCCGAAGGCAATCCTAGAACTTCTTCCAGATAAAATTAAAGCTTATAAACAAGCTAAACCATAAGTGGCAACTGGCTAAAGATCCTTCAGTCTAACTAATACTTCCATTTCCAATTCCTTCAGACCTCCCAACCACTAGCAGGAGTATAATATAGCAAACACAGTTATTTCAGGCAAGAGATATACAAGTAGGAACAGATAAGGCACCTAGATAGATAACAAGTAATATGCAGTCAAGTAGGCAATCTCAAACAATTCACAGAGTATGCATATGATGAATGCCTGTCCCTAATGGCTAATGATATCATCTATCAGTTATAGAGCCAACCCGACAAGTCCTGGTAGCTAACCATTGGACTGTCCCTCTATCGTGTCTCCCCAACTCGAGTTATACTCAATATAAACTTGATCATAATCATGATCCATATCCATCACCCTCACTGGTGAATATTTATGGGGGTGAGCTCATCTGGGGCTTTCACAGTGCCTGGCCACTCTGACGACATAGGGTCAAAAGAGCTTCGAGTCTCAACCTAGAGCAGGTGGTGGTTAGCCAGTGCTTCCTCCCAGGGAAACTCTTATCTCCGATAGTTGAAGTGCAAACATTCACAATTCAT
The DNA here is from genome assembly GCF_000817695.3 of Arachis duranensis. Lineage (NCBI taxonomy): Eukaryota > Viridiplantae > Streptophyta > Magnoliopsida > Fabales > Fabaceae > Arachis > Arachis duranensis. The sequence continues at coordinate 22,283,549 of NC_029781.3, forward strand.
TCAATATTATATATGCATTTATTCTGAGCCATATTCATGGTTCCGCCGTAACACGGTAATAATCTAGCCATCCGACTCACGGTTAAATCTATAACCAGCCAATTCATTAAGAATTATGGCCCTTCGGCCCATGGCATAACAAGAACTTTCACCGCCATCCTCCGCATCTCACATAATCATCTTTGATCCTCATTGATCATTCATTTTTCCCTTGCTTCAATCGCAAGTTACCACATCCCCTAGCTCCTTTTCTCATTTCTAGGCATATCATAATGATTTAAGACATAAGTGGTGAGATCGGAGGCTTAGAAGTGTAAAATTTGGCTTTTAAAAATCAAAAATCAACTTTTGGATAAAAACAGGGCCACGCGTACGCGTACTCCAAGCGCACACGTGGATGGCCACAAAGCTCATCGACGTGTATGCGTCATACACGCGGACGCGTGGATTGAAAAACAGCCAAAAGACGCGTACGCGTGGGTGCATTTGCCCCCCAGGCACAAAATTGGCACAACTCTGGCACAACTCTCGGAAAAATGGATGGGCATTTGGTGCAGCGCATCGACGCGCTTGCACACACCACGCGCACGCGTGGATGGTGCCTTCTTGAAGAATGACGCGTATGCGCCAAGTACGCCTACGCGCGGAGGGTCATTCTGCCAAAAATTTTCAAAGTTAAAAGCTGCAGAATTCACAGATTCAACCCTAAATCTTCCGACGGACATAACTTTCTCATTTTAAATCGTTTTCTGCCCATTCTTCTAACAGCATGGACATCCCAGATCCAATTTCATTTCTAAACAAGTTTGGTACAAAACGGGGATTTGTAGTCCAAGTTATGTCCCGTCAAAGTATGCCCAAAAACTATGTTTTCATACAAAACCACAAGTTGCCATTTTCAAAACAAATCATTTTCAACTCTTTTCAAAATCAACCAAAACATACCAATTTCAACCCTTTTTGAAATCAATCTGTAAGACATAGAAAATTTTAGAAGATTTTATTAAGAGCTAATTTAGATTTATTTATCATTAAGTATTTTAATCTTTGAAATTATTTTATTAAAGATAATTAAAACAAATTTTGATTAATTAAGTTTAAAGTAATTTAAGGTTTTATCTGATTTTATAATTACCGAATTATTTTCTATATTTAAATTAAAAAGTTTAGCAAATGAAAAATAATAAAAATTTTATATGATTTTGGTTTAAATAATTGAGATTTCAGAATTTAATACAAATAATTTTATAAATAAAAAAAATTAATTATATTACCTTATAATTTCAATTAGAATATTTGATTTCAAATCAATTAATATTTTAATTTAATAAATAATATTGTAGAGTAATTTTAGAGATTCAGTTAGATTCTAGATTAACCTAAAATTCTCAATTTCATACACACAAAACATTAATTTTACCCTAAATTAAATCCTAACCTCACAACCACTCACTATCCACCGCCCCCAAGACCTATACACCCACATACAGAAAAAATGAAGAAAGGGAAGAGAGAAGTGGGAAGAACCGAGTGGGGAGGTGGAAAGGGAGAGCACAGAGAGCAGAAGGAGGATAGAGAGAGGGGACGTGCTACTGCCGTCGTCCAATCGCCGCGCCACAGCCGCTATTTATGCGCCGTCATCGGTGACAAAGGGAGAGACAAAGTTCATGATGTAGGATGAGAAGAGAAGCCATCGTCGCGCATTGATTCTGGTTTTGCTGCGCCATCTCGCCGTCGAAGTCACAACCACCATCGCCGCCGAAGCCGCGCGTTTGTCCCTGGTCGCGCCGTCGCTGTCGAAGCCACTCCTACCACCGTTGCTACTAGGGTTTCGTACATCACCACTGCCATCGCCGCCGGTATGGTCGAAGCCACCGTTGCTGGTTTGGTCGGAGCCGTCGTCGTTGGTGAGAGAGAAAGGCTAGCCAGTTCTGCTTCTGGTTTCTAAAATCTGACAAGAACTCCACTGCAACTGCTGGAGTTGCTATTGCTGTTGCTCTGGCTCCATTTTAAACCTTTAAATCGCTACTGTTTTGGTAAGCCCTACCTTGTTTCTGATTCTTCCTTGTTCTACCAATTTGTTTTTATCTTAAAGCATGTTGTTGAAACTATTTGTATTGAATAAAGTGCTTATAGTAAGTTACATTGTCGTTGCTGCCACGGTCGCCTGTGAATCTTGCACCGCCATCAAAGTTGAAGATAGCACCAACCTTCTTCTTCTGGTTTTGATTTTCCTATTCTAGAACCTGTAAGCTTTAATCATTACTCTGCTTCCATTTTGTTTCTTAGTCTTTTTCTGTTCTGAGTAAAGAAAACCTATGTTTCTATTTAACACTGTTGCTCTACTTTCCCTGTTTACTGATGGAATTATCATAGGTGATAGTATTAACGGTACTAACGAGCTATTAGAGTTGCTGCCGCTGCTGAAATTAACAAAGATGGGATCATTGCGTTTAAATTCGACAGATTCGACTAATTGAGGTAGGGGCGCTTTTCCTTAAACTTGTTTTACTTTCCAAAGTTGTTATAAATCGATATTAATGCGTGAAATACATTCTTTGTGGTTTCCAAGTCTTATGAATTGAATTAAGTTGTTTTGGAAGAATGAGATTATTAGTTTGATTGATAGATTGATCGATTAAGAAAGTTGGGTATTTTGACTAGATGATTGATGTTGTTAAAGTGGTGTTCCTTGAATTATTGGAAGAGATTTATTATTGGCATTTAGTTTAATTTTGGAAACGATTTGATTTTAGAAAAGATTTAGTATTAAAATTTGATTTGATATCGAACCCGATTTGATATCGAAATTTGATTTTAAAACAAATTTGGAAAGGACTTGATATTTGAAAACGGTTTGTTTATTGAGAATAATTTACTATTTTGGAAATGGTTCGAATAGAGTTTGAGGAACGGTTTGGTTTGAAATTGTTTGAGAAAACCAAGAGTTCTTAATTATTGATTGATGCTGTTGATTGAGGTTGATCTAGATTGCGATTTATAGGATTGGTTGATTGGATTCTGGATTTTGCAATTTTCTTGGGTTGAGTGTGGTGGTTGTGAAAATTGTTATTGGAAGTGATTTGAATGATTAACAGGTGTTTGGTTTGGTTTGGTTGGGACCCGAAATGGGTGGCAGTGTCTGAGTTTTTAGAGAAGATGCTGCCGAAATTTTATAGAATTGGGAGTTTTATTTGAAGTAATTAATTAAAAAGATTTGTTTTTAAACATTATATGTTTTAAGATTACTTTATTTATCAAAGAAAGAATTATTTTTTGAATTGGAATTGTTAATGGATGGTATGGAAAGAAGGATGATGAGGATTGATGAGGATTTTCTTTGAAATATGGTTTTTGAATGAATTTGGGAATGAGATTTGGATTGATGAATGATTATATATGATGTTGAGAATGTTGAGATATGATCTTTGAATTATTCATATGGCTTAGAAATTTGAAATATCTGAGATACGAGGTTCCTTGGATTAAGTGTCGTGGCTTGCCACCACGTGTACCAGGTTGAAAACTCGATACTCTGTTGACCCTACGACGTAAGTGTGACCGGGCACTATATAAATTCCAGGGAATGTTACCCCCATTGAGCAATATTGATTATTTGAGAAAAAGCTATGCATAGACTCTTGGGGATGCACGTCGGGGGACAGTCTAAGGACAATTCAGACTTGTCGGGTTGGCTGGATAACCGACAGATGAGCCTCGTCAGCCATAGGACAGGCATGCATCATATGCCTTTGTATGCTTTGTTTGGGTTTGAACTTGTTTAGGTTTGCCTAATTGCTAAACTGCTCTTAACTGCTACTTGATCTATTTGCTGTAACTGCTACCTACTTGTGCTTTCCTTGTCTGTCTTGCCTGTGTTTGTCCTGGCGTGCTACAGTTGAGAATGAACTTTGATGCTGAATTAATGATTGTGTTGTTTGATTGCGTGGTTGGTTTCTGATTGAGATTTTCTTTTAAGAAAGGAAAGGTTTCAGATTTCTGAAAGATTAAACATTGTTTCTTTGAAAAGGTTTTGAACGTTTACCTATTGGTTTTTAAAAGATTCATAAGGCAATGATAATTACTGGACTTGAAAACAGTTTTCTTATTAAATATCTTCTTATGACAACTTTGATACTCCATGGTGAGACCGTGTGGTTAGGTTCTCACCCCCTACAGCTTTACCTTTTCATGAACCGGATGAAGAAGCATTAAGAAGAGTTATACTACGTTTGGTTTATATGTTGTTGTATTAATTAGTTTATTTTCTTCCCTCGACTTTGTTATTACAAATTTGTATGAGGGATAGGAATTGTATGTTTTATATGTATATTATATTATGAGTTATTATGTAAGGAGTCTTGTATATGAACCTATGTTTGTTTGTATTTTTCTTAAAATAAGGTATTAATTCCCGGTTTTCAAAGAAATCAGCGATACAATGTCGAGTCACAGGCTCCTATTTTAGTATTTAGTATGTAAAGTAGTCGTAATACTTCTTGCTATCAGAGTAGCGCAGCCGGAAGCGTGACTTCTGATAGTGAGGGTGTTAACATCAAGCCTCCTCAACTCACACATCAACACTTCACCACGCACAATCCACAAAACATCATCCCACCATTTTAACACTTCTCAATCAAATGGCTAAGAGACAAACACATAAACATGTCATACATACTTTCTCATCCCAATTTCCAATAATACCATTTCCAATTAACCATCATTACACATACTCAATATCATACTCACCATCAACATGGTGTCACCCACAATTCAACCTCAATTACTCATCAAGCATATATCACAACATGCATAATTCTCATACATCATACCATTAAGGCATCAATAATCATCATCACATATATGACCACATCATAGATCTCATCATTCAATAACATCAACAATTCAATGCCTAACTTAGGTCCTCTAGCCTAAATATTTCCCACCACATTACATATTAGATACGAGAAATCGAGACCATACCTTAGCCAATTTTCCAAGCTCAACCGGAGCACTTCCAAACAACTTTTCCTTAAGCTCTCAAGGTCTCAAAAACTCCAAGAACAGATTTTTGCATACAAAACCCTCTTCAAGCTTTTCAAAATCTCAATCAAGCTCAAATATTCACATATACACAACCTAAGCCACAATCATCATACCTATACACAACATCTCAATACCCAAACATCATAGAATAACAAATTACACTAGGGTTGAAAATCTTACCACACCCAAGGTCCAAGGAAACAAGATTAATCTTCTCTTTCAAGAGAGTTGTGTCCTAAAACATCAAAGAGCCCAAAATCTCAATATTTTGTCCATAAAACTCGAAAACAAGCGCTGGAATTTCGAAGAGAAAAACGTGGCTTATCTCAAGATTGATTGTATGGGTTTTGTAGAGCTCTTCACAGTGAACGCGTGGCCACAAACGGTGCGACAATCGGAGCTCTAGATCAAAAGTTATGGTAGTTTGAAGATCAAATGAGAGAAAGAACTTGAGAGAGTGTTCTTCCCTCCATGGCCTCTATTTCAGCGTGTTTAGTGTCTCAAATGAGGAGAGAGAGTGCTAAAAACTAGGGTTTTGGTTTAGTTTAGTTGGGCCAAGGGCCCACTTTGGGTCCGGTTAGCCCGGTTTGGCCCGTTCGGTCCAATCTTGGTCCGATTTCTATAAAATTGGTACCGAAATTCTCGTCTCAATCTCCTCTATCATAATAAGCCATAAAAATCAAATTTTTAGCTTTCTAGAATAAATTCTCATTTATGGGTTAATTAGCCATTAATTAACCGGGTTTTACAATTTACAAGAGGACCACAGCTTGCTTCAAGCCCACAATCTCCGTGGGATCGACCCTTACTCACATAAGGTATTACTTGGACGACCCAGTGCACTTGCTGGTCAGCTGCGCAGAGTTGTGAGAAAAGTGTGAGCTCACGATTTCGTGTACCAAGTTTTTGGCGTCGTTGCCGGGAATTGTTTGAGTTTGGACAACTGATGGTTCATCTTGTTGCTTAGATGAGGTAATTTTCTTCTTGTTCTATTTTCAAAAATTTTTCAAAAATCTTTCAAAAAAATTTTTTTCTAATTTTCTCAAAATAACAAAAAATTTCTAATAAAATCATAAAATCAAAAATTTTTTATTTCTTGCTTGAGTCTGGAGTCAAAATTTAAGTTTGGTGTCAATTACATGTTTTTATTTTTCTAGCATTTTTTCGAAAACTCATGCATATGTTCTTCTTGATATTCAAGTTGTTCTTGATGATTGTCTTTGTTTGATCTTGTGATTTTCTTGTTTTGAGCCTTTTCTTGTTTTTCATATGCATTTTTAATTTGTGAGTGTCTAAGCATTAAAAATTTCTAAGTTTGGTGTCTTGCATGTGTTTCCTTTCTTAAAAATTTTTCAAAAATAGGTTCTTGATGTTCACCATGATCTTCAAAGTGTTCTTGGTGTTTATCTTGACATTCAAAGTGTTCTTGCATGTTTTCTTTGTGTTGATCTTAATTTTTCATGTCTTGAGTCAATTTGTTAGTTTTCTCTTTCCTCATTAAAATTCAAAAAAATAAAAAAAGATCTTTTTCTTATTTCACTTATAAAATTTCGAAATTTTGGGTTGACTTACTCAAAATTTTTTAAAACTTAGTTCTTTCTTGTTAGTTAAGTCAAATTTCAATTTAAAAATTCTATCTTTTCAAATCTTTTTCAAAAATCAAATCTTTTTCATTTTTCTTCTTAATATTTTCGAAAATTTTAAAATTGATTTTCAAAATCTTTTTCTTATTTTCATTTCATATTTTCGATTACTTTACTAACAATTAATGTTTTGATTCAAAAATTTCAAGTTTGTTACTTTCTTGTTAAGAAATGTTCAATCTTTGAATTCTAGAATCATATCTTTTAGTTTCTTGTTAGTCAAGTCATCAACTTCAATTTTCAAAATGAAATCTTTTTAAATTTCTTTTTCAAATCTTTTTCAAATAAATTTCAATCATATCTTTTTCAAAACTTAATTTCAAAATCTTTTTCTAACTTCTTATCTTTTCAAATTTTATTTCAAATCTTTTTCAATTAACTACTTTTCTCTCTCTAATTTTCGAAAACCACTAACAACTTTTTCAAAAACCTTTTTAATTAACTAATTATTTTAAACTCTAATTTTATTTTATTTTTCTCCTAATTTTTGAATTCTAACTAATATTTAAAATAAAAACAAAAATATTTTTCCTTTTCCTTTTATTTAATATTCGAATTCCCTCTCTCTCATCTCTTTCTATTTATTTATTTATTTACTAACACTTCTCTCCTTCTTAAAAAAATTCGAACCCTCTCTCCCTCTATGTGTTTGAATTCTCTTTATTTTCTCTCTATCTCATTCTTCTCTTCTTCTACTCACATAAAGGAATCTCTATACTGTGACATAGAGGATTCCTCTTCTTTTCTGTTCTCTTCTTTTTCACATGAGCATGAACAAGGATAAGGATATTCTTGTTGAAGCCGATCCTGAACCTGAAAGGACTCTGAAGAGGAAGCTAAGAGAAGCTAAAGCACAACTCTCTGGAGAGGACCTGACAGAAATTTTCGAAAAAAAAGAAGACATGGCAGCCGAAAATAATAACTGTAATAGCCCAGACCACCTGATGAGCGGATAATTTATACGCTTTTTGGCATTGTTTTTAGTATGTTTTTAGTATGATTTAGTTAGTTTTTAGTATATTTTTATTAGTTTTTAGTTAAAATTCACTTTTCTGGACTTTACTATGAATTTGTGTGTTTTTCTGTGATTTCAGGTATTTTCTGGCTGAAATTGAGGGTTCTGAGCAAAAATCTGATTCAGAGACTGAAAAGGACTGCAGATGCTGTTGGATTCTGACCTCCCTGCACTCGAAGTGGATTTTCTGGAGCTACAGAAGCCCAATTGGCGCGCTCTCAACGGCGTTGGAAAGTAGACATTCTGGGCTTTCCAGCAATATATGATAGTCCATACTTTGCTCAAGATTTGATGGCCCAAACCGGCGTGACAAATCAGCCTCAGAAATTCCAGCGTTTAACGCTGGAACTGGCATAAAACTTGGAGTTAAACGCCCAAACTGGCATAAAAGCTGGCGTTTAACTCCAG
>NC_029781.3:22292164-22292330 GCF_000817695.3 Arachis duranensis
TAGGTTACTAGTTTACTATTAATAGGATCTTTTGACATTGTATCTGTACCTCATGACACTTTACACGTTTTCTTTGTGTATCTTACACGGCATGAGTCTCTAAACCCCATGGTTGGGGGTGAGGAGCTCTGCTGTGTCTTGATGGATTAATGCAATTACTACTGTT